>NW_026899467.1:0-12065 GCF_033153095.1 Gastrolobium bilobum | reverse complement strand
TTAATTTTTCAAACCAAAACGATGTCATTTTGAAAGTGAATGTATAACTTTTTAATGTGAGAAAACCTTCTCCAATAAAGAAGTAAAAACCCACGGGACCTAGTCCAGATCAAATGTCCACTATGAAAATAATGGATACAAAGAATCAAAATACACCAATGTGGTGGTTAACTCAACCTCTCCAACAATGGTTATAATCAAACTACCCTAAAGATGTTGCACTCAAACTCTCTCTAGGGATCTCTCAAATACAAAGCTTAACGCTTTGCTCACAAATTTCTCAAATATTTTCTCTCTCAAATCTCTTCTCTCATTCTAACCTAGCCTCCACCCACAACTAAAGAATATATAAAGGAGGTGGAATTTAGGGTTTAAGGTTTAGGGTTTTTAGGAAACCCCTCAATAGGCTTGAGCTTAGCATTGAAGGAGGAAGCCCAACAAATCTCCCCCTCCGACTTCAATGCTCCGGCTTCAGTATCAACCCGACTCCTTAACAGCAGTCTTCAAATTTCCTTACTGGAACCGGCTTCGTCATCATGTCAGACTAATTATGGTCAATGTGCACTTTGACGAGTTCGAGCTCTCCACATTCCACCACATCCCGGATCCAGTGATACCTCACATCAATATGCTTAGTGCGGGAGTGATAGGTCAAATTCTTCGCAAGATGGATTGCGCTTTGATTGTTACAACCCAGCTCGTACTTGTCTTGATCATGGCCAAGTTCCAAGAGGAACCTCTTCATCCACAACATCTCTTTCCTTGCCTCAGTAACAGCAATGTACTCAGCCTCGGTTGTCGATAGTGCAACACACTTCTGAAGTCTTGATTGCCAAGAGACAGCTCCTCCGGCAAATCTCATCATTTATCCAGTCGTCGACTTCCTCGAGTCAGAATCTCCCTTTAAATCAGAATCCGAGTAGCCTTGCAACTCGGCTTTGCCTTCTCCAAATCGGAGGCACAAATTGGTCGTACCTCGGAGGTACTAGAAGATCCACTTCACTACTTCCCAGTGCTCTTTGCCGGGGTTTGACAAATACCGGCTTACTATTCTAACAGCATATGCCAAGTTGGGTCTAGTGCAAACTATTGCATAAATCAAGCTTCCGACAACGGATATGTACGGGATCTTCAGCATCTCGTCTTTGTCTTGATCAGATCTCGGACATTGCTTCTGGTTCAGCTTTATGTGTCCGGCTAGGGGGGTGCTCACTGTGTTGGCTTTGTCCATGCTGAATCTCTTCAGAATCTTCTCAATATACTTCTCTTGACTTAGCCACAGTATCTTCTTTTTTCTATCTCGAATAATCTTGATTCCGAGAATCTGCTTTGCAGGGCCGAAGTCCTTCATTGCGAAGGACGAGCTCAACGCCTTTTTCAGGGCGGCTATTTGTCTTTCCCTACAATAAGCATGTCGTCAACATATAACAACAAAATCAAAAAATCTCTGGCCTCATACCTCTTCACAAATACGCAGTGGTCGGCTTCTGTCTTCTCAAACTTGTGATCAGTCATGAATGATTCAAACTTCTTGTAGCACTGCCGAGGTGCTTGCTTCAAGCCTTAGAGGCTCTTCTTCAACCGGTCTTGGTCTGGAGCTCGGAACCCCTCAGGTTGCTCCATATATATTTCTTCTTCTAAATCACCGTGAAGAAATGTCGTCTTCACGTCCATTTGTTCTACCTCGAGGTCCATCTAAGCCACCATGGCTAACACAGTTCGGACCGACGTCATTTTCTCCACAGGAGAAAAATCTCCTCAAAATCTACTCATTTATTCTGATTGTAGCCTTTCACTACAATCTGGGCTTTGTATCTCGGCTTCTTCCCGTTCTCTTCATTCTTAATCTTATAGACCTATTTATTTTTTAGAGCTCGTCTTCTTTCTGACAACTCAGTCAGCTCATAAGTTTGATTCTCGTGCAAAGACTTCATCTCGTCTTGCATTGCCTTTTCCCATTCTTCTTTCTCTGAGCTCGTCACAGCCTCATCATAACTATGAGGCTCACCGTCTTCAGCAACGACGATATATTCATTAGATGGGTATCTTGTAGAGGGTCTTCTTTCTCGAGTTGGATATCTCGGCTGTTCTTCAGCTTGAGAACCCAGTTCATCATTCTCATCCTGAATCTCAACATCAACTCGGACCTCAGTGTCTTGGTCATCATCAGCTTATCGCTGGTCATCATTTTCTTCATTCTCTTGATTTTCTCCCCCTGCTTCAGCTCGGATAGGAGGGATGGGTTCTTCACGTCTGACAATAACCCGGACTTTGGGCTTCGAGATGTCATGAATGGTTTCATCCTCATGAAAGATCACATCTCAGCTTCTCACTATCTTCTTACTGATTGGATCTCAAAGTCGAAACCCGAACTCACATCTCGGCAAACCAAGATAGATGCACTCTTTTGTCTTCACATCAAGTTTTGCCCTTTCATCTTTAGGGATATGCACGAAAGCTCGGCATCCAAACACCTTCACTTGATTATAGGGCGCTTTTTGTAAGAAAATTATAATAAGTGCCCACACTGTTAATTAAGGAATTTAATTAATAAATTATGAGAAAATAGGAAATGATTGTGTGTTATAATTGACCCAAAACCTTAGGCATTCTGTTGCTACGTGAATAATTATTATGAGACTTACATAATTATCAAGTGTCACTAATTATAGTAAGTGTGTAGAGAGTTTTGGTTCTGAGTTGTAATAATGCTTGAAAGTCGCTTTTCGTGAAGAAAGGACCAACCTTTGTGTTGCAAAAGTGCAGTACCGGTTCTGCTAGTCGGTATAAATTAAAGGTGTGATCTTTGCATGAAAATCAGTATCCTTAATCAGAAAATTATAATAAGTGCATGATAATTACTAGAATGATATGTAGGACTTGTAAAACGAGTTTCAAGTATCCAAATAATGAGAATGGTGCTGAAACCGGTATCCGGTACTGGCTTTGAAAAGCGCGCATGTGTGGAAATTCGACCATGTGAAAAGGTGCTCAGAAATTATAAGAAAAATATGATAATTCTTGTAAAATTGAGTAGGTTAAGAATCCAGAGTTTGGGATTAAAATGCTAAGCGTAGCAATTAAAGTTAATATTGTGTGTTAATGGGGTAAGTGGCTATAAATACCCTTATTAAGGGCACAAAACCTTAGGCATTCTGTTGCTACGTGAATGTTGGAGTGGCTGGTCAGTTGCTACTGTTCCATTGAGCTTTCTCCACCATTTTGGAGATCAAGTGTCACTTGTGCTTGGTTTCTTCACCTCCAAACACTTGAGCCTTGTGTGAGTGTGTAGAGAGTTTTGGTTCTGAGTTAAGGGACTGTTTGAAGTCAGTTTGTGGGCTGAGTGGCCTTGTGTGAGGGTGAGAGCTTCCTACTTGGCTTGTGAAGCTTCAAGAAGCTTCTTTGTGAAGAAAGGACCAACTTTGTGTTTGCGGGACATATTTTCGTACACCTTATTTCCAGAACCTGTAGAGGCAGTGTGGTGAGCTCCATGAGCCATTGATCCTCTGTTTTGAGCTTTGGTGAGTTGTACCTACCTTGAGCTTGTGTTTTAATGGGTTAAAGGTGTGATCTTTGCATGTTTAATGGGTTAATCAAGTAACCAACTGGGGTGTGGACCTTAATCAGTATAAAGATGCATGCTTTAACGTAATTAAGTGTTAAAAATGGAACCTTAGAAGGATATCTTCACGAAATGCAGTTTCTGCATTCTGAAGTGAAATATCTGGATATCTGCCGTAGCCCCAGGTGTCTAGATTATATATAAACCTTGTAAAGAAATTCTGAAAGCTCGATTTATTATGAATATTACCAGCCAGGATTTGTGATATTTTACTGTTTTATCGCTCATTTTGCGAGTTATGTTTCGAGGGGCGAATCCATCACTATTATTTTATATGAACGATATTGCATATCCGGATATATTTTTGTCCTGGATTTTATACGTTTTTAAAGAGATATCTATCAGGATATTTTTTAATAAGCATATCCGGATATGTAAAAGCGAATTTTTTTTCAGTCTCTAAAATACTATTAAAGAACTCTAATTCCGCTTAGCAAACAACTCTCTTAGAGGCCTACAAGAGAGGGTGTTACACGGATATTCTGGGATTTCGTAGAACAGTAGCTGTGATGTGTGTACAGTAGGCTATTGGGGGTTTGTGGACCCTAGATTGATGAAGTTGAACTTCTGTAATTAATGAATTAAGTCAGAATCGTTGTGATTAAGGACTTATGGCTTGGTATGGAGCCTTAAGACGTAAAACGTAAGGAAAGGCGTTGTCTTTAAGTTATATGCTTGTGGTGCATTATTATTGATATAGTATTGGTCCGTAACAGATTGTGAATCTGCTGTGTTTGGACTTTGAGCTGTGGACTCTTGGCTGTGGGTGTTAGCTTGCAAGGTAAGTTTTCGTGTCCTCGGTTTAGCCATGTTGTGGTTCCACCATGTCCCATGGGGGTGTGGTTGTATGCATGCTGTGTTATATGCTTTGAATATTTGAAATGCTGTTGAGTTTTATGTGTAATGGCTTTTAATATGCATGTGTTGTTCCATCTTGACGGTAAACCTGAGTATGTAGCGTCATACAAGACGGTGATCCGGGATAGATGCAAGTAGCGTTTTGCACTATTTGTGGGTATTAGACGTATATAAATCCTGCATTTCTCTGGCCAGTAGAATAGAATTGACACACATGACATGATTATCTGCTGCATTGAACTATTTTACAACTGATGATGATATCTGCTTTTAAACTTATATTGCACATGTAAGTGAGCTTGGGGTGGAAGATCCTTGAGGACCCCTTGTCTTACTGAGATTTCTTGTTTAGAGATCTCACCCCACGTTTGGGGAATGCTTATTTCAGGTTCCGGTAGTTTGGTGACTGATGCCTCTGGCGGCAGGAGGCCAGAGCTTAGTTGATGATATTATGTTGTTTTGCTGCCATGACTGGATATGGATGCTGTTTATGTTTTCCGCTATTTATGCTTATGTTGTTGTTGAGACCGATGTTGGGCGTGTTGCCTTATTTGAGTGAGCATGAGGATTGTCCATGACACTTTATGTTAGTACCTTTAGACTGGAGTTGTATAAACTGTTAGATGGTCCGGTCTACGTTGTTGTAGTTCCGTGACTAGAGCCACACTTTTATTATCTATGATTATGAGGTATTTCAGTTAGCTGTTTTATTGCAATTACATACAGGCGATGTTTTATTAATTGTTTAATAAGCAAGTTGGTAATGATAATGACATTATAGTTGAAAAGAAAAAGATATTCTGCATTTTTTAATTAAGCGCTGCTTAATACGATAGTATGATAACATTACCGGATATATACGGGGTGTTACATTTATGGTATCAGAGCAATGGTTCGAGGGAAAAGCCTGTATGTATTGCAATAGTTAGGATGTTTGGTTGTGTCTGTCTTGTGTGTTTACTCCGTCGAATTTTATTATGATAATGCATATGTAATCACACTGCGTGGGCCTGATCAACTCATAATTTGTGTAACTTGTGCAGAGTCACGGTAAGGTCCGGGAGAACGCGAGAGACTTATGAGGATCAACCCGATCCTATCCTGACTGCATTGGCTGAGATGCAGGCGGTTAGGTTAGCCGATCAGGAGGCCACTAGATTGGCCAACGCGGCAATGATAGATGTTGTTCGCGAGGCGAACCGGATAGCCGCAGAAGAGGTTCGTGAAGCGAACCGGAGGACCACTGAGGATGTCCTCGAGGCGAACAGGATGGCGAACATGACGATGATGAGAGTCATGTTGGAGGAGATGAGGGCTGGTCCTGCTATATGTAAGAACCTACACCGTTAATTAAGGTATTTAATTAATTAATTATGCAAAATTAGGAAATGATTCCATAATTGACCCTAATAATTATTAAGAGGCTTTAATAATTATGGTAAGTGATTAAGAATGCTGAAAGTCACTTTTCGGAAGAAAAGTGCAGATACCGGTTCTGCTAGTCGGTATAAATGCGTACCGAAAAAGTATCCCAGAAAATTAAAGTAAGTGCATGATAATTACTAGAATAATATGTAGGACTTGTAAAACGAGTTTCAAGTCCAAATAATGAGAACTGGTGCTAGAAATCGGTACTGGCTCTGAAAAGCGCGTACCGGAAAGGTGCTCAGAAAATTATAAGAAAAATATGATAATTCTTGGAAAAATGTGTAGTTTCAGAATCCAAAGTTTGGGATTAAAATGCTAAGCGTAGCAATTAAAGTTAATACTGTGTGTTTAATGCTAAAGTGCCAAATACTCTAATCATTGGGCACAAAACCCTAGAACCACTACTCCTACGTGACTTGAGCGGCTGAGTGCACCTTGGCACTGTTTCATTGCTGTTTTCTTCTTCCTTGAGAGTCTTGGAGCCATTTCTTCCTTGTTCTTTATGAGTTCTTCTTCTTAAACACTTGTGTGAGGGAGAGTCACCTTTGGGAAGGGGTTTGTGGTGCTATTTCTGAGTAAGGAGGTCAGCTTGAGGGAGTGTTGGAGGCTGACTTTGGGTTGGTGGAGTGAGTGAACCTTGTGCTTCATTTTTGGAGGTCCAAGGAGCCACCTTTGGTGAGGAAGAGCCTTGCTTGTCTTCCATTTTCGCACACCCTGTGTGGTCAGTAGTTGAGGGGCTGTTGGTGAGCTCCAAGAGCATCTCCATTCTGAGTTTTGAGCCTTGGTATGTTGTACCACCCTTTAACTTGAGTTTTAAGGCTTAAAAATGGAAGCTTGATGCATGTTAATGACTAAAAGATGATAACTTGTTGGGTAATGTTGAACACGCCTAGAAATGCATGATTAGGTGTTTAAAATCGGTAAAAAGGGAACCTTTAAGGGATATCTTCACGAAAATGCAGAAACTGCATTCTGTCGTGAAATATCTGGATATTTGTCGAACAGATATCCGGATATTGGATATCCGGATATGTGATATCCGGATATGGGGTTTTGGGATATCTGGATATTGGATATCCGGATATGTGAATCTGTATATCCGGGTATTGCATATCCGGATATGGACAATGAGATATCCGGATATTGCATATCCGAATATGGTCCCGAGGAATATCCAGATATTCTGGGATTTCGCAGAACAGTAGTTGTGTTGTGTGTACAGTAGGCTATTGGGGGGTTTGTAGACCCTAGATTGATGAAGTTGAACTTCTGTAATTAATGAACTAAGCCAGAATCATGTGATTAAGGGCTTGTGGCTTTGTTAGAAGCTTTAAGACATAAAACGTAATGAAAAGGCGTTGTCTTTAATTTGTATGCATGTGGTACATGTGTATTGATTTATAATTGGTCCATATCAGATTGTGATCTGCTGTGATTGGACTTTGAGCTTGTGGCATTGGATAGCTAGCTTAGAGGTAAGCTTTCGTGTCCTCGGTTTAGCCATGTTGTGGTTCCACCATGTCCCATGGGGGTATGGTATATCCATGCTGTGTTACATGCTTTTGATGTTTTGGAAATGCTGTTGAGCTATTGTATGTTAGTGCCTTGTTGATATGCATGGAGGTGTTCCACCTATACGGTAAGCCTGAGTATGTAGAACATACAAGAGGGTGAGGCTGTGGGTGAGGTGCAAGCGGTGTTCCTTGTACTACATGTAGGGAATAGACGTATTCCTACATTTCTCTGGCCAATAGATAGTGATTACACACATGCCATAGATATCTGTTGCACTACATAGTTTTGGAACTGATAATGATATAAATGCTTTTAGAACTTATATTGCACATGTAAGTGAGCTTGGGGTGGAAGATCCTTGAGGACCCCTTGTCTTACTGAGATTTCTTGTTTAGAGATCTCATCCCACGTTTGGGGAATGCTTATTTCAGGGTCAGGTAAGGTTGAGACCTCAGGCGGCAGGAGGCCGGAGCTGAGTTAGATTGCTGTTATTATGCTGACATGTTTGGATGCTGGATTTGCATGCTGCTTATATGCTTATAGCTTCAGTTTATGTTTATGGAGTTTTATGTTGAGACTGGTTGTTTACTATGTTTATTTGGTGAGCATGGGGATTGTCCATGACACATAGTATTGTTATGTCTTGAGTCTTTTGGAGTTTTAATAATGTATCAGGATATTGTCTGGATTACGAGATGTAATGCCGTGATTTAGATACACACTTTATTTATATATTGAGGTATTTCAGTAGATGTCTTATTGTAATTTACATACAGGCGTTATTTTATGAAATTGATTAAGTAATCAAGTTAGTAATTGATAATGACGTCATAATTGAAAAGAAAAAGAATATTCCGCATTTTTAATTAAGCACCGCTTAATACGATGTAATGTTAATATTTCGAGTATACACGGGGTGTTACATTTTATGGTATCAGACCAACGGTTCAAGGGAAAAACCTGTATGTATTGCAATGATTTGGATGTTTGGTTGTGTCTGTTTTGTGTGTTTGCTCCGTCGAGTATTATTATGATAATGCATATGTGACCACATTGCGTGGGCCTGATCAACTCATAAATTGTGTAACTTGTGCAGAATCATGGTAAGACCCGGGAGAAATCGCGAGACTTCGGAGGATCGGCCCGATCCTGTCCTGGCTACATTGGCTGAGATGCAGGCGGCCCGACAAGCCGACCAGGAGGCCATGAGAATGGAAAACCAGGCCATGCTGGACGCCGTCAGAGAGGCGAACAGGAAGGCCACTGAGGACGTGTTGGAGGCCAACCGTCTGGCGAACATGACGATGTTTAGAGTCATGTTGGAGGAGATGAGGAATGGCCCTGATGTTGATTATGTTCTCCTCCACCACCTCCACCGCCACCACTACCACCTCCACCCAGTCTGCAGGATGACTCTCAGAGTCAGATGGGAGATGGCAGTCACCTTACGGGGGCCATGCAGACCGTCCCTGTTTTTGTTGAGGATCGAGATGAGATCGACCGCCGGCTGAATGCTTTCCGTAAGCATAAGCCACCTGCCTTTGATGGATCCTTTGATCCTGTTGCTGCGGCGCATTGGCTACAGGCGTTGGACAAGATATTTCGGGTCATGCAGTGCACAGATCCGCAGAAGTTGATGTTCGCTACTTACATGCTGGAGGGCGATGCCCATGAGTGGTGGACAAACCTTTCTCATGTCTACGAGATGCAGGGTCATGTGATGACTTGGCCTATGTTCGAGGATTTCTTCTTGGGTCAGTACTTTCCGTATGACGCTCAGGAGAGGCAGCAGGGAGAGTTCGACAGATTGGTTCAGGGCTCGTTGTCTGTGGACGAGTACCTGGCTAAGTTCAACCAGTTGGTGAAGTTTGCACACTTCAGGATGGCGAGGCCTACTCCTACATTTCTGGCTGTTAAGTTCCGCAGGGGACTTAGTGAGGATATTGCTGGTTACCTAACTGGTTCTGCTTCTAGAGATTTTGGGACACTGGTTCAGCAGTGTCGTGATATTGAAGATCACTACAGCTCGAGTAAGGCCAAGAAGGCCAAGGTTGCTGAGGCGACGAAGGTTGCAGCTGGTAGTTCCACTTCTTGGCGAGACAGGAAGTTTGGGAACAAGGGCAAGGGTAAACAGATGGCAGGTCGGCAGGCGCCGAATCAGTTCAAGAGAGCTTCTGCTCAGGGGAGTGCAGCGAGACCTCCTGCTCCCAGGTGTTCGGGATGCGGAAAGACTCATTTTGGGCCGTGTTCTACCGGCCAGTTGATTTGCTTTCAGTGTGGCAAGGAGGGCCATTTCTCCAGAGACTGTCTGTCGACGACGGCGAGGGCTACTGCAGTGCAGGCAGTGCCACTTCAGATGGTTCCCCTTCCACCTACTTCGGCACCGGCAGTGCCACCATCTTCTGGGAGAGTTTATACTCTGGATCGTCAGCAGTCGGATCGAGCTCCGAACCTTGTCAGAGGTACTGTTACGATTGGTACATCAGCTGTTGATGTTTTGTTTGACTCAGGGGCTACGCATTCTTTTGTTGCTACCCCGATTGCTGTGGGGCTTGAGTTGCCCATGTCTGTGCTTTCTCCACCGCTGCGGGTGACCACCGCCACCGGAGAAAGATGTGATGCTACCACTGTTCATCGCGATGTGGCGTTTCAGTGGGATGGCCGTGAGTTCTCGGTGGATCTGATAGGATTGCCGATGGCCAACTTGGAGGTTATTCTGGGCATGGATTGGCTATCCAGAAATTGTGTGATGATTGACTGTTGTGCCAAGCGTGTAGTGTTGTCTCCGTGTGATTCCACAGCCAGTTCCTCGCCGTACTTTTCGTTGCTGTAGGCTAGGAGAGCCTTGAAAGCAGGGGCATTTAGTTATGTCATGTTGGGAGGTTTGGTGAGTGGCACACAGGAGGACATCACCGGCATTCCTGTGGTGAGGGAGTTCCTCGAGGTGTTTCCTGAGGAGATTCCTGAGTTTCCGCCACAGAGGGAGATAGAGTTCTCCATAGATCTGTTGCCTGGTGTGGGGCCGATTTCTTTAGCTCCATACCGGATGTCGCCACCGGAGTTGGCAGAGCTGAAGAAGCATATTGAGGATCTTTCAGCAAAAGATTTTATTAGACCGAGTGTGTCTCCTTAGGGAGCACCGGTTATCTTTGTGAAGAAGAAGGACGGGACAATACGATTGTGCACCGACTACAGGCAGCTGAACAAGGTGACAATCAAGAACAAGTATCCCCTTCCTCGGATTGATGATCTGTTGGATCAGCTCAGGGGTGCTTGTGTGTATTCCAAGATTGATCTACGGTCCGGATACCATCAGATTCGGGTGAAGCCGGAGGATGTCCCGAAGACCGCATTTCGCTCGAGATATGGTCATTTTGAGTACTTGGTGATTCCGTTCGGTCTCACCAATGCACCTGCTGTGTTCATGGATTACAACTTATGCTATTATTATTGTTATTTACTATTAATTTCATTTTCAATTTTCTGTTGAGAAGCATGATCTCATAATATCAGCTGAAATATATGATGAACTCAAGAAGATGAGAAAATTCATTTTAGAAATTATTCTTGACTTCTAACATAATGCTTTGACATAATTTACTTTTATCAACCAAATCTGAAACAAGCCGCAAAAAAAAAAAAAAGATTAAAAAAAGAAGAGAAAGATTATACATATAACCTATTTTTATTTATAATCTCTTACAATTATATTTTAACCGTTAATTTCCATCAATTAAAGATTATTATTTTCAGAAATCAAATTTATTAATTCGCAATAAATGACAATTGTTGATTGGCGGAAATCTGTTAAAATATAGTTATGAGAGGTTATAAACGAAAATAAGTTGTGCGTATAATCTTCTTATAAAAAAAAGGATTAACATATTCATTATGTATGTAATTCAAAGATTTTTCCCGTGTTTTTTGAACAACAATCAAATGCTTTTTGCTTAAAAAAAAAAAAACAATCAAATGCTTCCAAGATTCACCATTGATGGATTCGAGATTCGTCAATATAGAGACTAATATATAACAGCAACTTGAAATCTAACGCTGTCCATCTATGATAATGGTTGTGGCCAGGCTGTTTAAAGCTTCGGCCTACTTTTCCAAGTGTTTTCCTCAATTATTGCACCCTCCTTCAATATTAGGTTTAACATATGATTTGGTTTCATAAAAGTGATAGTTTTTGTATTGCTTTGGTTACTGAACTTTCTTATTTATACGAATTATTTTTTTGAAAGTAAACTTTACAATAAATTAGTCATTTTAAATTTTGGGGTTTGCATTTGTCATTTAACATGACACAACAAACTTTCCTACACACACAATATTTTGTGGGGCCCCACACTTTTTGAAGAAAAAAGAAAAAAAAGAAATTACGGCATGCAAAACGAATCTCTATAACATTACACAATCACTTTTCCTACAACATAACTCTTATAAAACCCTTAAATTTTCTAATATAATTCTTAAATGATATCATTACTTTGATTATAGAGAGTTTTACATAAATTAAATACATTTATTTGGGATGGGATAGAATGACATTTTGAATGTACAAAGTAATGATATATATTGTCTATAAATTTAAGTAAGTAATTTTTATTTTTATTTTTGATTTTTCAAAAGTATTTACATC
>NW_026899466.1:0-11925 GCF_033153095.1 Gastrolobium bilobum | reverse complement strand
TCAAAACTTCAGTATGTAAAGCAACTAAAAATAAAAATATGAAACAGAAAAATAAACCAAAATCTCCGTCAGCAAGGAGATATAATCAACCCTCCATGTCCCCCTCCAAACCAGCAAATGAAGCCATGTTAAGAACTCTTTGAAGCTTTAATTTTTCCGAGAGATAGAGTCTCGGTGTCTCTTGTCAAACTTCAGCTCCCGGTGTCTCTTCCAACTCGTATCAAAGAGTTTCACCACTTCCTTTCTTAGTACCTTCTTCAGTATCGGATTACGCCTCCTTTGAGACGTCTTCACCTCTTTGACATCAGCTTTTAGAGTTTGAGGAAGATCCTTCAATTCCACTTTTGAGGTTCCATCTTCCTTGTAATCATCTGCTTTTTCAGGAACCTCAACCGCTACATCTTTTTCTTTCTTTACGACTTTAAAACTAAAGCAATCGTCTTTGTGAGAAGACTGTTTTAGAGAATCGAAGACATGAATAGTAACGGTTTCATCATTCATTCTTAGCTCGAGCTTCCCGCTTTCAACATCAATCAGTGCACGAGATGTAGCTAAGAAAGGTCTACCCAGTAAAAGAGGCATTTCAGCTCCCCCTTCTATGTCCAACACCGCAAAATCAACAGGGAAGATGAACTTGTCTACCTTCACAAGAACATCTTCAATAATACCACTAGGCTTCCTCAAAGACTTATCAGCAAGTTGAAGAGATGCTAAAGTAGGCTTCAACTCGGTGATCCCCAAGGAATTACAAATAGAAAGGGGCATCAAATTAATGCTAGCCCCTAGATCATATAATGCTCTGCCAATTTTTTTGTTACCAATTTCAACAGAAATATTGAAGCTCCCTGGATCATGACGCTTAGGCGGGAACTTCTTTGTAATAATAGCACTACACTCCTCAGTGAGTGTCACCGTTTGGCATTCTTGCAAGTTGTGCTTTCTTGACAACAAATCCTTCATGAACTTGGCATAATTTGGCATGCTAGTCAAGGCTTCAGCAAAAGGGATATTGATATGCAATTTCTTGAATATATCAAGAAACCTTCCATATTGTTGCTTCTGATCCTCCTTCTTGAATCTGTCAGGATAAGGTGCCATGGCTCTCACATATTCAGGACTCAGCTCAAACTTCTTCTTTTCAACTGGCTTCTCCACATCAGCAGGTTTTTTAATTTCTTTTTCTGGCTCCTTAACCTCCTTTAGCTTCTTTTCAGCTTCCATACTTATTCTCGGCTTTTCTGGAGCTGCTACCACTTTTCCACTTCTAGTTGTGATAAACATACAATCCTCCTTGGGATTTGTAACTGTGTTACTAGGAAAAGTACCTGGAATTCTTTCTGAAACTTGCTTTGCCAATTGGCCTATCTGATTCTCCAGGTTCTTTATGGAAGCATTTGTATTTTTGTAGTTGGCTCTAGTCTCCTCCATAAAGGTATTAGTGGTCTGGGCCATCTCATTAGAAGTCTTGGCCATTTGTGCAAAGGCTTTTTCCCACTCAGCAGGCTCTCGTTGTTGACTCTGTGAAGGCCGAGTATAAGTATTAGACTTGAAATCCATGCCAACTCCCTGAGCTCTCCGCTGAAAATTGTTACCACCACCACCAGAAAAATTCTGATTTCTCTGAAGATTTGGCTGCTGAGGGCGCTGGTCATACCATATACCATTCACCTGCATTTGTTGAGGTGAATCAGAAGAAGAAAGAGATGGACATTCATTAGGAGCATGAATGTCCGTACAGTAGTCACAGACAAAAGCAACAGACTGAGCTTGAACTCCCGCGATCTGCATCTTGTCAAGCCTGGAAGTCAAACTAGCCATTTGTTGAGCTAGCAATTTATTTTCAGCCAGAACTGACTCATTACCTTCTAGATGAAGGCTACCTTTCTTAGACTTTGAAGATACCCCTTGATTTTCATTCCTGGCCATCCTCTCTATCAGCTCCAGAGTTTCATTCGCCCTCATGGTTTTAATAGTACCACCAGCTGCACCATTCAAAACCATTCTATTTTCAGGTGTGATGCCATTGAAAAATATTCTGACTTGATTACCAGCAGTCAAATTATAATGAGGGCACCTCCTCATCAAGTCCTTGAACCTGTTCCAGGCTGCACACAATGTTTCACCCTCAGTTTGAGTGAAGTTGGTGATATCATTCACCATTTGATTGTATCTCTCCATGGAAAAGAACTCTGCAAAGAACTTTGTAGACAAATCCTCCCATGTAGCAATGCTCCGTGCAGGCTGCCTCTCCAGCCAGCTAAGTGCTTCTCCCTTTACAGGAAAAGGGAATAATCTCAACCGGATAGCATCATCAGACACCCGAGGGTGCTTGGTTGAGTCACATATCATTAAGAACCGGTCTATGAACCTGTGAGGATCCTCATGCTCATCTCCTCCAAATTGAACTCTCTCCACCAACTGAATTATGGAAGACTTCAACTCCCAATTATTGTCAGCAATATTCGGTTGGACAATACTTGAATTAGGCCTGTTGAAGGCTGGAGTGAGGATGGTATCCATAAGTGGATTTTCAGCTTCATTATTCGCTGCCATGGTTGGGATTTCAGGTGCTTATTCAGATTGAGCACTTGGCACTTTTGATTTCTTCTGAGCAAGTCTCCTGTTTCTCCTTTCAAACCTTGTAATTTCAGGATCAAATAACAATTCTGTAGGATCAACCTTGCTTCGCATAAAACTTCAAGAGAAGATTAGTAGCAATGTTCAAAACAATTTAAAACAAGAACAAAAGAAAATAAAATAAAATAATCACAAAAAGAAAGAAAAATCTTGAAATTCAAGATTATAAGATATAAGAAATCACAATCCCCGGCAACGGCGCCAAAAACTTGATACAATCCGGAAAGTGTACCGATCGTTCAAGTAATAAAGTGATAAGTAAGTTATCGTCTCCACAGGGATTGTGAGCGAATATCTTATAAACGTCCTTTCAAGATATAAAACCCAAGTGATTTGAAGAACAATAGAAATTAAAGACAAGGACGTATTTTTGGATTTTAAAAATAAGAGAATGATGCAAAATGATTTGGATAAAAATATGAGAGATATTGCAGGTAAGTACACTCGTCCTATGATCCCCTCTTTTCACTACGGATTGATTCACATTGCTCAATTAAAATAAACAATCAAACAATTTATCATCCAAACAATTATTAGCTAAACCCCAATTCCTTGCAAATTTAGCCCTTTAATCACAATTAAAACCCCAATTCCTTGCAATGTTTCAATTGAGATCAAGCATTACACAGATAAATTAAACGTTTGTAATCAAGAATGCATCTATTCCTAGCACGCATGTTAATTATTATCCTACCCCCTTTCTGGACCAAAACCCCAATATTCCTATCTAGGGTTCTAACCCTCAGATTATCATTCACTACTAAACTGATCAGATTTAATATAAACGATAAGCAATACGCACAGAGTAGGCATAAATCAATTAAATTAAAGAGCGAAAAGTAAACCAATCCATAACTAAACAAAAGGTTCACATAGGGTTCGTGACCTTATCCACAATGAAGGAAAACTAGCCAAGCATAATCATGGCTAAAACTAATCCAATATTCAAAAGCATAAAATTACAGAGAAAAGAGAAGAAGAAGAACTGTAGAAGAATTCTCTTGAGCTCTGCCGTCGGTCTCCTTCTGACGAAATAGGTCGGAATCCCTAATTCTGTCAAAAGGATCCTATTTATAGGACTCTTTTCCTTCTTCCAAAAATACCCTCATAGCATCACGGTACAATTTCCCGCAACCCGGCGCCGGTGTGGCGCTACTTTGCGCGGAGTTGCTGCCTCGAATACCAAAAGTCGGACCTGATTGCGTGGACCGGCGCCAACTGGCGCCACCCTTTGTATTGCTGGGCGCCAATTGGCGCCATTTACTTGTCTTTGGGCGCCACTTGGCGCCATTTACTTACTTTTGGGCGCCTAGTGGCGCCATAATGAAGGTGCTCAATATGTGTGGCGCTAGTTTGCGCCAATCTCTGGTATTTGGCCTGCGCTGCACCCGGTGAAATTTCCTGTGTGGAGTCGCATCAACAGGCTTTCTATAATTTGTAATTTTCATTCCTCTTTTTCCTGTAAAAACACAACCAAAAGGTAAATATTATTGATATAGAAAGAATCAATATAAATAGCAAATATGCATTTAAATTGCTTTCTTATGACCCAATTCTTATCAATTTCAACATGGAAAAACCACACTTGTCAGAGGCACATCAGTATACCTTTGGGCATGTCCTGAAAGAACACGAGCCTAGGGTGACAAGCTGAAGGAATTTGTCAAATCTCTGTGAGAGATTAGGTTATTTATAAATCGGAGAAATTGGGATGATATTTACGTGACTTGGGAATCTTTGCATAGTAAAAGAGATCATGAGATGATCTGCCTTTAGAGTCAGTAAATTGAAGATTCCCTATTTCGAAGTAAAGCTTACCCTAAACCGCAAGGGTTGATACATCTCCTCACCCTAGGTTTAAAAAGAAGGTAACTGGGACGAAATGAAATACATAGGGTAACCAAATATATTTAATAGGATGATTGTTGGGTGGTTTGCTGATGGTGGAAAAAATATGTATTCTGATAGGGGACGTTCCTCTGTTCTAAATTAGCAATGGAAAAAAGAGTTGTTCCCTTACTTCCAACCTAAGTGCGCAAGTGCACGCATCAAGTAATAATGAGTGTATTAAGGCCCAGATTATCGTTCCCACGAGATAGAACTCTAAATAATGTCTTAAACTATTTTATAAAGAATGAAAATTAGAAGAAAAGTTAGTTGTTGAACTGTCTTGTCAGACGTTTCTTACTGTTCCTCAGGAACAGTAAGTTCAATCTGATGGCAAACAATTACTCGCTGCGTTATATATGTGATCCTTCATTTTTAAGAGAAGGTGTGATAATAATCATTGGAGTTTGATAGATACAAGATTGAACAAAGTAAAAATAACAAAGCAGTTATAACTATAATCAAGAGACAACAAGGGGATGTTTTTAAAACAGTTTAACAGAAGGAACAGATTTACTGCTCATTCTTAAATAGTTATTTTCTCTGCTCAAGACTTGGCACTTTTTGGCTTTGTCCCAGTTTCTTAACTGCCAACTCTGATTCCTCAGCTCATGGACTAGATGGCTCACAAGTTTCCATTTTCCTATGGCTCCCTTAGACTCCAACAGGTACTTGGTATAGAACCTTAAAATGGATGAAGTGGCCCCTTATTCTTAATGTGACCAATAATGTTTTTGCCAGAACACTACCTTTCCCCACTGGCTAAGCTGTTTGAAATCTCTTCCTTATGGAAGTTCATTTCTCAGTATGTGTTCAATTTCCATTGATACACAATTAATATAGCTTACTTAGCCAGAGAAATACAAAAAGATTCGGTCAAGAGTTTTGAAAATAATTCTTTAAGAGTTTAGCAGCTTATCCGTTCCACAGATACTTCAGCCCATGGCTGATACTTTAAACATAATTATTCTAAACTGAAGTCCCATAGACCCGAGATTCAGGTCAGAGATAACGAATGGAACGAAAAGAAGTAACAGTTATATTAAATTGAAACAAGAAGGTTTACAACACAACATAAAATGGAGAAGATGATTTGATGCTCGTGAGGAGTCTTTAGGGGATGATACATAACAAGAAAGAGGGGTTGTCACTCATCTATAGTTACAACTATATAAAATTAAACTACTAACTAATACTAGGTGATCTCTTCTTTTAGGACTTCAATCCCTCCAGAATTCGATGGTATTTTTGTATTTGAGACGTCCTATTTATAGGTAGAAGAGTGGGTGGCAGTCTTGTAAATCATTTGGAGTAGGTTTCTTGAATGAAGGGACGGGGCGGTGGCAACAGTGTTTAGAAGCTTGCAAATTGCTTGATAGGACAGTTTTTGTTGATGATTAGCCATTTTCTTGCAGTCCCCCATGCCTTGCTTTCTTCTTAGCCAATGAGAACTTTTGATTCTCTGCTCTTCACGTTTCTTGGTGCTAAAGTGGTGCACCGCCTTTTCTTTTAGAAGACGTTGTTTCCACGTTTCCTGCAAAATGGACAGAAGCATTAAATGAGTGCAGCAGGTGTAATAAATGCTCTCAATTCGTTCCCCTTTTAATATATTTTCAAAGGAATACGTCATCATACGTTCCCCCACTGTGTTTTTGTCACAAATGTGTAAAACACGTGATTTTCATGCTGAAGTTGCTCATCAGATGAGGGAACGTATGGTATTTTGCCATCAAAATGGGCTTAGATGGGAACAAATTTACGTCCCATCAAACACCCCAAAACTAAACTGTTGGTTGTCCTCTGATACAATCCGGCAAGTGTACCGATCGTTCAAGTAATAAAGTGATAAGTAAGTTATCGTCTCCACAGGGATTGTGAGCGAATATCTTATAAACGTCCTTTCAAGATATAAAACCCAAGTGATTTGAAGAACAATAGAAATTAAAGACAAAGACGTATTTTTGGATTTTAAAAATAAGAGAATGATGCAAAATGATTTGGATAAAAATATGAGAGATATTGCAGGTAAGTACACTTGCCCTATGATCCCCTCTTTTCACTACGGATTGATTCACATTGCTCAATTAAAATAAACAATCAAACAATTTATCATCCAAACAATTATTAGCTAAACCCCAATTCCTTGCAAATTTAGCCCTTTAATCACAATTAAAACCCCAATTCCTTGCAATGTTTCAATTGAGATCAAGCATTCCACAGATAAATTAAACGTTTGTAATCAAGAACGCGTCTATTCCTAGCACGCATGTTAATTATTATCCTACCCCCTTTCTGGACCAAAACCCCAATATTCCTATCTAGGGTTCTAACCCTCAGATTATCATCACTACTAAACTGATCAGATTTAATATAAACGATAAGCAATACGCACAGAGTAGGCATAAATCAATTAAATTAAAGAACGAAAAGTAAACCAATCCATAACTAAACAAAAGGTTCACATAGGGTTTGTGACCTTACCCACAATGAAGGAAACTAGCCAGACATGGTCATAGCTGAAAATTCAATATTCCAAAGCATAAAATTGCAGAGAAATAGATGAAGAAGAGAAATGTAGAAGAATCCTCCTGAGCTCTGTCGTCGGTCTCCTTCTGAAGAAATAGGTCTCCATCCCTAATTCTGTCAAAAGGATCCTATTTATATGACTCTTTTTCTTCTTCCAAAAATACCCTCATAGCATCACGGTACAATTTCCCGCAACCCGGCGCCAGTTGGCGCCGGGTGGGCGCACGTTTGCGCCAACTTGCTGCCTCGAATACGAAAGTCGGAACTAATTGCACGTGAATCGGCGCCAGTTGGCGACACCCTTGGTCTTTTGGGCGCCACTTGGCGCCATTCTCCCTTGACTTTGTAATTTTGGGCACCGGTTTGCTTCAAGTTTGGCGCAAGGTGGCGCTAGTTTGCGCCATTCTGGCGCCAACTAGCGCCAATTCTCTGGCATTTGGCGTGCAGCACGGCGCAACTTGGCGTGAGATTTCTTCACTTTGGCGTCAACTTGCTGGAGATTGTACTGATACTAATTTGATGAGTCGCATCATTTAACTTTTTATACTTTTCAGTTCTATTTCCTGTAAAAATACAATCAATACGTGAGAAATATTATTGACAAGAAAGAATCAATATAATTAGCAAATATGTAATTAAATTGCTCTTTTGTGACTCAATTCTTATCAATTTCAATATGGAAAAACCACACTTGCCAGAGGCACATCAAATCATTCCCAGATTTAAACGTTGCTGTCCCCAGCAATGTACAAGACTCAATCCAGGAAACAATCAATTATTCCAACACAACATTACACAGACAATCAAGATATCATTATGCTAAGCATGATTGAATCAATGCAAAGAACTCCTAACAATGCCTTCTATTCTCATGAACATATTAGAATCTAGCTTGGACACCCCTTACCAAGATAATCATATAACGCTCAACACTCAAGTGTTTAAGGGAGTAACAATCACTCAATCCATCACAGCAATAACATTACCATAAGCTTGATCATATTCTCAAGTTCCTAAAGATGAGGAACATTAACACATGCATAATTGATCAAAAGGACTTCACAGGTTGTAACTTGGCCAGGTTTAAGGGTAGGAATTTATGGAAAGTAGCTCAAACAACACTGAGATTGAAAAACTGATATTATTTCATTTTTAACACATTCAACTCAATGATTTTGCTCCACTAACATTCCCACAGAATTTCGGGAATTAATTCCTTTCAGCCACCTTTCCTTTACATTCACCCTTTTTTTTTTCTTTTTTTTTCTTTTTTTTTTTCACAACTTTTTGTTTTAAGGGCACAATTGAAATTTTACCTCCCCTAATTATTTGACCTCTGTGGAGCTTACTTCAATTTTTTTGTTTTCTTTTCAACATTTCAGTAATTCAATCTCAATCAAGGTAAGTCATATGGATATAGGCTAAGCCATCAATCAGGCCACAGGTCATTTAACAACAAATAAGTTCAGGCTCAAGGGGGCTAACAATGGAAAAATTCATTCAGGTGGATTATTTTTGGCCAATAGCTAACAAGAACAAAATGCCTTTATCATATCAATCAATACATGCATAACAGAGAAACAGAGCAAGTTCTAGAATGCTATCACTGTGAGGTCTCTCAGAATAAAATAAGTGTTTAAGCACAAAACCTTACCAGCTATGATGTCAAGCTAGACTTCCAAAAGAACATCAGGCATCATTAATCATTCAGACACAAAATTCAGACAAACGAGCAATCATGAAATCTACTCATGCCCATACAATATCATGCCAGAAGTTCATACAAAACATGTTTCCTGGGATGAATCAGGCAAGTTAACTAGGGAAAGCATATCTAAACCTGGGACCTGCTCAGAAAACATGTTCAAATTTTTTATTTTTTTATTCAGAGCACACAAAAATAACTAACAAAATTAACTAAGAAAAATTTAAAAAGAGTTTAGAATATCTCCCCTGATAAAAGAACTGCAGTTTCAAAATGCTTTCCTAAAGCCTACCATTCCCAGATTTAAAGAATTGCTGTCCCCAACAATAATCAATCCCAAAAGATGGATGATAAACCTGCACCAAGGAACAAACTGTGGCATATAGGATACTATAATACGCACAATACAGCATCAGAATACGTGGAGAAATATAAAAACTTAAAACAGCAAAGCGCTCAAAAGATAAATAAACTAATATACACTAAATCTCCGTTAGTAAGGAGACATCAATCATCCTCATCGTCACTCTCTTCCATGACCATCCTCCTAGCAGCATGGAATGGGTCAGGAATAGGACGATACAGTTGTGGGTCCATAAATGGCTGAGGGCATGGGAACATCAGCTGGAGCTGGAGCAGGATAAGGATTCTGATACACATAGGGAGGAGGAACCTCTGGGTACACCAGCTGAAATGTCTCAAACGGGACACAAGGATATGCATGCTCCAGGAAGCGCTGAAAATATTCTCCCTGCATAATGATCTTCTCATTTTGAATAGACAGCCGTGAAAGCTGCTGTTGCATTCCATAAAAATCAAAATTAGGAGAAGATCCCTGTGGAGCAACTGGAGCTGCTTGTTCATAATGTGCTTCAGGAGTATCTGGCTCAGGTACCTGAGGTTGAATAAGCATACGTGGAACACGTGGAGATGGAGCTCTAGTAGCTTTTTGGCTCGTGCTTCTGAACTCAACCTCAGATTTATTACACTGATCTATGTAAGTAGCCAAAGTCAGCATAGATGCAGGCTGAACGTCAAACTCTTCATTCTCAGCGAAGAGAACTCCCGCCCGGGTACATAAATTGGAAATAAGGGAAGCAAACCCCAGATGTTCTTTCTTTCTACTCACTTTCACCATATGATAAATTCTATCAGATAAAATTGTAGAAATGTCCAATCTTTCTGGCTCAATAAGAATATATAACAGAGATGCCCGCTCAATATTCACATCTGACAGATTAGAAGAAGGCAAGATATTGGCATTCACAAAATATTGCCAGAAACGGCATTCACCAGTAAGCTCTTTCATACGTAACTTTTCTTGGATACCACCGGCGTTAGTGCCCCATTTGGAGAGTGGTTGAGTAATCCTTTTTCTTACCTTTTCTGTCAAAGAAGAAAATTCATCCTGGTATAGCCTGCGCCCCATACTAGGCAACATTCTGTTATACAAAGAGGTATATTCACAAGAAGTTTGTTGCCTGAAAGCTGTCATCAGGTAGGACTCAATGGTGGCTGCATCAAAAGGAACCATAACTCCTCTAACCCATGAAGTTCTAGTGGTATCTAAATCCTCCAGTTCGGCATTGGCACAGAACTCCTTAACAATTGAGCTTGAGGCTGGTTCAGCATAACTTACCAGCACCTCCCATTTCCTTCTTTTGATGGTTCGCATAATGGGATTATCTTCTGGCAGATCCATATCAATGGTTTTTTCATGAATGAAGCTCTTGTTCTCATAACGGTCATAGAATCTCTTTTGGGCTTCCATGTTCACAAATCTGCCTTCATCCAACTGCGAAACTTTTCGCTTCTTTTTACTACCACTTGTCGTTGGTTCTTTACCCATAAAGATCTGACAATCAGAAAAATAATCCAGTGCAAAGGGTATATAAAATATCACAGTTAGCCCATAACACAACAATAATTCTCTGATGTATCTCAGATTATATCAGTGAACAAAGGTGCATACACAGTGAAATTTTTGCTAAAGTTTCTAAACACAGACCACATGTGCATACCATTCCCAGATTTAATCTGAAATTATATTGCCGCAGTATACCCAAATTACTTACAAATAAATTACTGAGCAAAATATTTAGCATAGCTGGTATCAAAATTTTCAACCTCACATGGACATATAAAATAAGAAATATTAAATATCCATGAAGATCAGAAATACCCACAGTAAACCTCCAGAACACTCACATGTAATGCTCACATTCACACACAAAGAACCCAGCCCTACACACATAACACCATACTCACTAATCACAGATCTGAAAATCTACAGCAACCCACTCATATTCAAATAATTTCTTTTCCTAATATAGGTGACCAAAATAATAATCCTCAAAGTGAAAGAAGTTTACCTTTGGTGCCATGAATAAATATGAACTCGATCTTCAAAGGAGTGTGTGATGTGAGAATATTGTAAAAAAAATAAAACAAATAAAATAGAATGAGAAGGGAAGGACCGTGGAGGAGGAGGGGGGAATGAGAAGAAGAGAGGAAAGATAAGAAGAAAGAAAAGAAAAAATAAGGAAGAAAAAGAGAGAGAAGGAGGCGTGAGAAGAAGATAAAGGAAGAAAAGAAAATATAAGAAAAAGAAAGGAGAGAGTAAGAGCCATTGACCACTGGAATGAAAGGTCGATCTTCATCCCTCCATTATAGAGTTTCAGTCTGGGACCTTGAAAGGTCGATCTTCATCAAGTGGGGATATCCATACGGAAAAACCGTTTTCACCACATACGGACCAGACCATCTCGATTTTAACTTACCTGGAAATAGCCTCAGGCGAGAATTGTACAGCAACACTTGTTGACCAGGTTCAAACTCTTTGTGCTTGATTTTGCTGTCATGCCACTGTTTGGTCTTTTCTTTGTAGATCCTCGCGCTTTCATATGCAGATCTTCTGAACTCATCAAGCTCATTCAACTGAAGCAATCTTTTCTCCTGAACTCTTGATGGTTCAAAATTTAAGAACTTTGTGGCCCATAAAGCTTTGTGCTCTAACTCCAAAGGCAAATGACAAGCTTTGCCATACACCAACTGATAAGGTGACATACCTATGGGAGTTTTGAATGCAGTTCTGTACGCCCACAGTGCATCATCAAGCTTCTTAGCCCAATCCTTCCGAGAATTTCCCACTGTCTTTTCTAGGATTCTCT
>NW_026899465.1:0-118624 GCF_033153095.1 Gastrolobium bilobum | reverse complement strand
CTTTCAGGTCCTGTTATGGGCACTATGAGTATCTGGTTATTCCTTTTGGGCTTACAAATGCACCAGCCATTTTCATGGGTTATATGAATCGGATCTTTAAAGCCTATCTGGATCAGTTTGTGGTGGTCTTTATAGATGACATACTGATATATTCAAAGAGTAAAGAAGAGCATTCTGAGCATCTAAAGGTTGTTTTGCAGATTCTGAGAGAGCATCAGTTGTATGCTAAAGCAAGATTGAAGCAGTGGTAGAATGGGAACGTCCTGAAAATGTTACAGAGATCAGGAGTTTTCTTGGTTTGGCTGGATATTATAGGCGTTTTATTGAGGGGTTCTCACGAATGGTTTTACCTTTGACACGGTTAACCCGTAAAGGGAACCCATTTGTGTGGACCCAAGAATGTGAAGTGAGCTTTCAAGAGTTAAAAAGGAAGTTGACTACAGCTCCGGTATTGATATTGCCGGATCCTACAAGTAAGTTTGTGGTGTATTGTGATGCTTCTAAGTTTGGGTTAGGCTGTGTGTTAATGCAGTTCCGTCAGGTGGTCGCGTATGCTTCTCGGCAGTTGAAACCGCATGAGGAGAATTATCCGACACATGATCTTGAGTTGGCAGCCGTAGTGTTCGCATTGAAAATCTGGCGACACTTTCTATACGGGGCCGATTTTATTGTCTACAGTGACCACAAAAGTTTAAAGTATCTGTTTGATCAGAAGGAGCTAAATATGAGGCAACGCCGATGGGTGGAATTTCTGAAGGATTATGATTTTGAATTGCAATATCACCCTGGTAAAGCCAATGTAGTAGCTGATGCTTTAAGCAGAAAGGCGCTTGGTATGGCCAATTTGATGATTTCCGAGTATAATTTGATTGAGAAATTCAGGGATCTCCACATTCCTGTGAATACAGAAGATAGTCCGCATTTATTGACTACTACGGTAGTCCTGAATTCATTAGTTGAGCGGATTAAAGAAGCTCAATTGCTTGATGAAGAGATTCAGTCTATGAAAGAGCAGGACTTTGTGTCCACTGATAGGTTCGGTCTTAAGTTTTACAAGGATCAGATCATTGTTCCAAAAGGTCAGATGGTAGATGAGGTATTGACTGAGGGTCACATGGGTAAGTACACTATCCATCCTGGTGCTACCAAGATGTACCAAGACTTGAAACAAAATTTCTGGTGGTCGGGAATGAAGAAAGACATTGCTCTATTTGTGAGTAAGTGTTTGACATGTCAGAAAGTTAAGATTGAACATCAGAGACCTTCTGGATTACTGCAGCCCTTGGATATTCCGGAATGGAAATGGGTCAGTATTTCTATGGATTTTGTAGTGGCATTACCGAGAACTCAGGCTGGTTTTGATTCTATCTGGGTAGTTGTTGACAGATTGACAAAGTCTGCACATTTCATACCAGTTAAAACGAGTTTCTCCACAGAGCAGTTGGCTCGGATATATGTAAGAGAGATTGTGAAACTTCATGGTGTTCCTGAAAGTATCATTAGTGATCGGAACCCTAAATTTACTTCTAGACTTTGGGATGCAGTGCAACAGGCCTTCGGTACACAGTTGAGGCTGAGCACGACTTATCATCCCCAGACTGATGGTCAGACTGAGAGGACTATTCAGACCCTGGAGGACATGTTGAGGGCTTGTGCCTTAGAGTAGGGAAATGCATGGGATAAATATCTTCCTCTGGTGGAATTTTCCTACAATAATAGTTATCATGCCAGTTTGGGCATGGCTCCCTATGAAGCTTTGTATGGCCGTAGGTGCAGGGCGCCTACTTGTTGGTCAGAAATTGGAGAGAGGCAGTTATTTGGGCCTGATATGGTCCAAGAGACTACCGATCAAATTATGATGATTAAGGATCGATTGAAGAAAGCACAGAGTCGCCAAAAGAGTTATTATGATGCAAAGCATAGACCCCTTGAATTTTCAGAAGGGGATCATGTATTTATCTGTTTGTCTCCGACTACGGGTGTTGGACGTGCTCTAGGAGTGAGGAAGTTGAGTCCTAGGTTCATTGGGCCCTACCAGATTATGAAAAGGGTCGGACCTGTGGCTTACCAGCTTGCCTTACCTCCACATCTGTCAAATTTGCATAGTGTTTTTCACATCAGTCAACTTCGAAAATACGTGCCGGATGAATCCCAAATTGTACAGCCGGACAATATCGAAGTAAGAAAAGACTTGAAGTTTGTTGTGGGACCGTTTAAGGTTCTAGCACGTGATGAAAAAGTGTTGAGAAACAGGACTATTCCCATGATCAAGGTACAATGGGAAGGATTGACTCCTGAGGACGCCACTTGGGAGCGGGAGAATGAAATTCTCCAGCGGTATCCTGAGTTTGACGTCAGGTATGTGTGATATTTCGTATTTGATTTTGTGGGCAAAATCCTTAAAAGGTGGGGTGAATATAATGACCCTAAATGGTAAATCTTAATTACAGATTTAATTTAAGGATTTAAATGCCATAATTAGATTCAGTGAATGATTCCGAGTATTTTGACTGTAATAATGACTATGTTATGAACAGTGCGTTCTGCCGGAGAATTTACAGTTTTGTGAATTAACCGGTAGAGCTTAAAAGAGCAAAATAATTTTAGAGACATAATTTGATAATTCTGACGACAAATATGAGTTCAGAACGAAAAATTGTACAGTCTGGCATTTTCCGTGAAAATCTCGTGAATAATGTTTCTACCGGGTATTTGGTACTGCTGTTTAAGCAACCGGTAGAGTCCAGAAATAAATAATTGATGAAATAAAAATAAGAAAGTCCAATATATGCCAAGCAAGTCAATATAGGCCCAAGAAAATGATAAGTATAAGTTTCATAAGTAAATGAAGTACAATTAGTGATTCACAGTGCATTTCGTCAAAAACGGTGCAAAAACCATACTGTGAATTATGAATATTGTTTCTTGGGAAATAAAAATGAATGTAAATGTGGACAGAAAAAATAAAAATAAGTCCGTAGCTTTAAGTTAAGTTCCGGGTCATTTTAAGTAAAATACGCGATAGAAAAATATCTGTTAAAAAAGGCCACATGTGCTAGCCTTATAAGTGACTTAGTCTCATTATCCCAAATCAGTTTCTCTCTCCTCTCACCCTCTCAAACCCGAGCTGCAACATTGGAGAAGGGGGGTAGGGTTTTGAATTTCTCCTCCTTGATTCTCCATCATTTCTACTCCAAATTCAAAGACCCACCACATGAAATTGCTTGTAAACCACCCAATGAACCCATTCCAACCATCAATTTGAGGTTTTGTTGAGTGTGTGAAGAGTTATACTCTCCTTCAAATTCGTGCACTATTCATCAAGAGGGCAAAAATGAAGTTTTTGGTGGAGATCCTTTTGGTAAAGGACTTCTAGGCTTTGGGGTAGTTGTTGGAGGTAACAAACCTCTATTCTCATGATGTTGTCTTGATTATTTTAAGTTACAAATTGATAGATATGTTTTGATGGGAGAGTATTATGAGTTAAAAATTGATTTGTTGATGAATCCTTGGTACCTTGGATGTAAGTAATGAAAAGGAGCATTTTAATGCATGTTAAAAGTAGAGAAAAATCATATGTTTTCCCTCCTTATGTTCGGCCTTGATAGGGTAATAAGAGTTATTGTGCAAATTTTAATTGATGTATTTGAGAAGGGTTTTATGTGTGCAAGTAGGTGAAAAATTATGATGGATTGTTGTTGGTTAGGAAGGATAGTGTTAGTAAGCATCAACTTGTGATAAAAAAATTGAAAAGCCCTTGTGCACCTTTCCCCTAGGTTTCGGCCTTCATGGGTTATGTAAGGTTCATCATGCAAAATTTTATTGTATGTTTGAAAAGGTAAAATATGTTGGAATGTAGTGTAAATGGATGAATTGGTGGAAATGCCAAAGTTGGAAAAAAATCCTACAAATACTTGCTCTATGTTTCGAACTATAGGATGTTTAGGGGTATATATATATTGGTTACATTTTATTCTAATAAAATGTGTTGCATTTTAATATACCAATGGATGAGCTAAGAAGTGAAATGCTTTGACAAATGGTTGAAAAATACCTTGAGTCCCTAAGAGTATGCCCTCGACTTTTAAAGAAAAATAGCATGATTTATGTGGAAAATTCTTAAGTAAATGCTTGATTAAATTAAAGAACGCCAACGGGTGTATAGAGGTCTAGACTTGTGTATTGGCATAGAATTGGCAAAAATATAAAGAAAGGAAAATAAGCGATAAAATCTATGCTTATGAAATAATAATGGCATAGTATCATTTTATTGATGCATTGTAAATTATTCTCTAGGTGTGCCTAGGGATTGAGAAGGATCGGAAATCTCTTGAAGCGATAAAAGTAACTTGTTCCACAAGTAAGTGTATTGGTAAAGCTTCAAGAGGTAAACTCTATATTTAAGGAGTCTTTTCCTACTTGAGTGCTCCACCATAGTTGGGGACTATGGTTGGACTCTATGACTGTATTGATACTCTGTATAGGTGCATTCATATAGAGTTATTTGATGATATGATATGATATGAAATGATATGATATGATAAGAAATGATCTGATATGACATGATATGATATGACTGGTTCTGATATAAATTCTGTATTGACTTCTGGTACACTGATGTCTTCTTAGGACTTTCCTGAGATTGACTATGTACGACTCTGAGATACTCTGGTTCCGTTTGGGGTCATCCCTTGGGAACACGTGCGTTGAATTCCTCTTGGGGTCATCCCTTGGGAATTACAGCGCACACCTCTGTTATGATATGGTTATATGTTCTGTTCTGTTATGATATTTGTTATATGTTGTACTGGTATACTCTGTATCTGACTTTCATGCAGGAGTGAGCCAGGGGTATGGAGAATTCTCTATAAACCTGGAGCTTACTGAGATATGAAATCTTACCCCTCATTGGGGCAACATTTTCAGGTGCACAGACTTCCGGTGAGCCTTCGTTAGGCAGGGACACGGCACGGGGCTGAGACGTTTGACGGATCAGTATTTTGAGTAGTTGTAGGCTACTAATCTTTTTGGAGTGTACCTATGTATTTCGTATTTCCGTAGTGATGGATCATTATGTTAGATCCTGTATTTTGTATATGACATGTATATGTCTTGTACATGTCATTCAGTTGATGCATGTACCTTTGGTATTCAGGCATGTTGATATGACTATGTAGTATTCAGTTATGTTTCTGTATTGGACTGCATGCTGTTAGATTAGTGGCACAGAGCCAATTTCTGCATGCGCCCATGGATGGGTATCTGATTATATTGCATGACTGGTACTTCTGAATATGAATATTATTGAAACTGTCTATCAGGAACTTTTGGGAGTGGGATTGGAAAATCCCCAGTTGTCCGATTTACAGAGGTTACTCTGTCCGATTTTTGGTTATACTTGGTATGAAGCTAAGAAGAAAAAGAAAAAGTTAGCCTGTATTTCCGTAAGATAAGTCTTCCGTTGTATCTGTTTATATCATATGTATGTTAATTGAACCGGCTCGAGATGGGGATGTTACACTTACAAAAACATTTATATGAAATTTCAAAATTTGATTCGCTTCTTTCAAGCTATTTCATTTAATGAACCGGTTAATTAACTGGATTAAACCGGTTGGTTATAGCAGTTTCAGGTTAAACCGGAGTTAACATGAATTGGGGGAACGGCTATTGGCAGAAGAGACCCCAGAGCCCCATTCAAGCAATTCTTTGCTGGTATCATCCTTGTGAACTATCACTTCAATGAAGCATATGAATCCTTCTTGGTTCCTGTTGCTGTCTGAATTGCTTCAACAAGCTCCTCTTCACATGTAACCTGTGCAACAAAGCAAAACATAAATCTGTTGTATTTTATTCATTCACTAAAATTCAATTAGGCCTAGTGTGTAAGAAGAGCCAAAAAAACCTAGAGCTCATTCAGATAAAGGTTAAAAAAATTTGGAACTCATATATATTCTACACTTATTAGCCTAAAGAAAGTCTTCACAAAGTGGTAGAGATCATTTCTCTGAAAGTAAGAGAGTGCTCACATATTGTCCACTTCCCCCTTGAAAGTAAGGCAACAATGATTCTGTAGGAACTATTGGATTTTGCAGAAGCTATTTAGGACCTAGTACATTGGTATGCTTACCGAATCATCCTCGTTTCATAATTATCTCTTGATGCGCAGATCTCGTGTAGAATCTTCCCTTGTATGATTCCTCTTCACGAACTGCTCACCTCAGCGCCGCAACACGAACAACCTTCTTGTAGCTGGACTGTGACAGATCTTCCAAACTATGTCTCAAGGAGAAATGGGAAGTGTGTGGGCACTCTCTCACTTTCAGGAAAATGACCTTACCTCAGCCTCTGCAATCACTAAGTGAAGACTTGCGAGGCTGATGATAAGTGTAGAATATATATATGGGTTTCAAGAAACCCTAACCCTTAGCATAATGGCCTTTAGGTTTCTTTGGCTCTTCTTACACATTAGGTCTTATTGGGCTTTAGAAAAAGAGCAAAACCCAACAAATTCGGTAAGCATTCCAATGTAGGTCTTAAATCGCTTCCAGTTCCAACAAAATCAATATATTATCAGCACTTCCCATTAACAGCAATGGAATTTGAGAAATATGTATTATATTAAGGTCACCTTAGTGGTCCAGCAGTTTCCTTCACCATTTTGAATTGCATCAACCAAGGCAGTGTAATTCCAGTTCTTAATCACATTGCTGGTACCATCCGATTGAACCATATTGCATTTGGAACTCATACCTGTCAACATATCTTTTTTATCAAAACTAAAAACACTACCAAAAAAAGTATAATCGCAAATACCACAAATCACATTCTCTTGGATACTTACCCACATTCTTTTGGCAGTTTCAGCTTTTGGCAATTAAACCATGAGTCCCCTGTCTAAGCAATTACTGCTGTTTCACTAGAAAGCAAAATTTGTATGTGTTGAAACAGAACATTGACCCTCAAAGGTTCTCCAGGTTCAGATTTCACAGGATGGTCATTTGGAACAAAAATCCTGTAGTAATTCTCCTTTGTTGTTCTTTTGGATTGTTTAGCTTTAGTTCCAAGAAACTTTCTTGATGTGCTAGCCTTTGACTAATAGGATCTCTATCTCTCCAAAGACAATTCCAAGTTGCGGTTAGTGGTTGTCAAATCCCTCTTGCCCTAGCATATACAACACTTACACAAGCATTCAAAAGAACATCAAATGTGTGGTAAGAATTATGTAAACAATGTATCAATATGAAAACTATAATCACAACAAAAAGACAACACTAAATATCAAGGATGGCTGAAGCTATGCAATTCAAAATCTCAAGGTATATAATTTGGTTTGACTTTGTTTTAAAAGTACATTCTTATTATTCAAGTACGAATAACAAGATGCTACCACTTAGATTAAAGAAAAAATTCGATCAAGAATGTTGTGTCTAGGTATTTATCTTATTAGTTGATTAAGCAACCTAATATGAGCAATATAATTAACGCAAGATAACTTATAAACAAGTAACTAGTAAAACAATTATAGATCAACAATCAAGGTAGGTGTGTGTACTCTGGGTCAAGGTACTTTCAAGGTCCAAATTATTTTCAATTAAGGTCCTTGTTCACGATTAGATCTTAACCGAACCTTTAGATGCAAGATTGAATTTCTATGTTCAATTAACAACAAATAAAATATGAAGGTTAAGAGATATTCACAATAACACTTACGGTGGTTCACCTTATGGTTTGTTACGTCGAAGAAGACTACATCCACCGCTAACTCAAATGAGTATTTTAGGAAATTTACTAATAAAGTATAGATTACACAATACAACAACTAGTACACCAAAAACCAAACACCTAGTAATTTATCCAAATCACTAGAACCTTAGAACTTCAAACTCTCATGCCTAAGTCTTAACCTTGCCTTTGTTCTTTCCTTCACCAAGGTCAAGAATATCGGACTTCAAATCAACTCAACCCAAGATTCAACAAATGTCTTCTCTTTGCCTCAAATCAAGGCCAAAGTATAGGACTTCCAAGATGGTTCAAACCGAACCAAACACAACAAAGACAAGAGTTTTTATATATAGTTAAACAAATCTAAGTAAAAGACTAAAGATAGGAAAGATGTCACCTCTAGGTGAAGCAAGCAATACAAGGATCCTATCAACCTCATTGCAAGAACTTTGAATCAATGAAGAGCTTTATGAAATTATCAAAGCAATGCAACTCTTCTTGTATGAAATTTAATTCCTCTAGACTCCTAGCAATGTAATCTATGTGTTCTTCAATAAAAATGATGAAGCATACAAATAAACAGTGAAGATGGCTAAATCACTCTTATTTTCTCTCAAGATTAGCTAGCTTTTTCTTCCTTTTTCACGTCTCTCTTTTAACCCTTGGAGCTCTTTATTTAAACTTCAAAATTTTGCAAAATAATCGAATGAATAAGAAATGAATGGTCCAACTAGCTTATATAGTGAGGAAACTATGGTTATAATAAGCTAGTCTATAAAAGGCTCATATAATCATAGCTCTATGATTGGTTAATGTAACACCCCGTTCTAGAACCGGTTTGTTAACATCGCAATATGATATTAAGCGCAGTTACAATCACATGGGTTCAATTAAAATCCGGGTAAATTTTTCATTTTAAAACGTACCGAACTCATAATACCCAATTTCGTGATCATAACCATATTACCTTGCGGAAACAGATAAATTAAGCTTAACATCATGTTCATTTTCCATTTTTAAACCATTCATTTACTTCTTATTTAATTCACAACCTCTACTATGTTGTAGGTTTCTTCGTTAGCTACCCGTGGCTTCAAACCGCGCTCGAATCGGAGCACTGTAGCCCAAGTTAGGACAATTTGAAGCAACACAAGAGAGTGTTGGTCACAGGCCCCGCGCGCTTCAGCGCGCTACCGGGCGCTCAAGCGCGCGCTATCGGGCGCTAAAGCCTCCATCTGGGCGCCAAAGCGCACGGAGGCAGTAAACATCAGACATTCCAGTGTGGATGGGCGCTTAGGCGCGCAACAGGGCGCTCAGGCGCGCTATCCTGGGCGCTTAAGCTCCCACTGGGACGTTTTAGCGCGCGGAGACAGAAGCATCTCCTCCTCCAGTGGCTAAGGGCGCTTAAGCGCGGGCCAGGGCGCTCAAGCGCGCAACCCTAGGCGCTTAAGCCCCACCCTGGGCGCTAAAACACGAGGGGGCAGTGAGCCACCCAACTTTCTGCAGCAAAGGGCGCTTAAGCGCACGCCAGGGCGCTCCAGCGCGCAATCCTGGGCGCTCAAGCCCCCACTTGGGCGCTCCAGCGCGAGGAGGCAGAATGCCTTGGCACTCGCAGGGGCAACAGGGCGCTTGGGCGCGCTCCTGGGCGCTTCAGCGCGCTGCCAGGGAATTCCAATTCCCACATTTTTCAACTCCAATCCTAGGGGAAGGAGCATCCCCATCACAAACCCCAATTGTCTATGCCCCAAACTAAATCCTAGCACTCATCCAACCTCTCTTCATGAGATTTAGCTAGAATTTGGGCAGCATAACCTTTGTTTTCTCATCGTTTACCAATTTAAACAAAGGGGTACCTAATTGATTTTCAGCTCAACCAACTCAATCATCCAATACATAACAAGCATGCATATAATGAATTTCAAGAAAGCATCATTTACATTACATATCCTTTACAAGCCATAGAACTTAGCTTACAAAACACCATGATCATTCCCTTGGCTCCCATCAACAAAAGGTGTAACCAAAGGCATGAGCATAGGCTAAGTTCATCCAATGAATCAAGATATACAAATGACCAAGGGCTTTCAAAATAAATCCTATACATGTCAACTACAAAAGGCATGCATAAACTCAAAAGTAATGCCACATTTCATGCATAATCCAGATATGGCCACTTGCCACCAGAGGCTCCTGCAGCATCCTTACCTGAAAGGGGGTCCCCACAACACGGGGTGAGATATACGAATATATCCAGTAAACCAGGGGTCCTTGGAGCATCTCTCCACCCCACAGTTCCATATCAGTGTAATAGCAATAACAATAATAATGCAGTAAATACATATCTATGCAAAGTGCAATAACATCTCCAGGAGAAATCCCTCGAGCTCTCAAGCTGTCCTAAGGAAACTCAGATGCAAATAGTCCTACTGGCCAGCTAACTACCAAGTATGATTTACGCATCGTCATGCCACATACCAACATAGGGAAACACCATCCTATGCCACACCAAATGCATACACATACGTATAACAAAGCATTACACTATTTTATTGCATTTATATACACAATCACAACCTCCACCCTTTCAGGGCTTGGTAGAACAGTCAAGGGAATTACACCCAAGGTCCGAAGGCTTACCTCAAGCTTCAACTTGACCTTTGTTCACCACCAACAGGTTCCACAGTCAGTCAATTACAATACTTCACTTCTCAAACAAAACCTACACAAGGTTTAATGCAATCAACACATATTGCATCCAATAACATCTTATAGCTATCAACCAAGCTATACAATCATACCAACATAAGCATGAACTCACCTATCCAATGGAGCTAATCAAGCTCCATAGCTTGCTCCAATGGTTGATCACTCACGGTTGGTCCAAATGTCTCAATCCTAGACATCACAAGGACGCAATCAATCATTCAACTCACTAATTGTTCAACATGCTAGAATAATAACCAATCCAAGCATGAATTTTCCAATATTATGAACAATTATCAAACGACTATCTAGGCTCATTTCCACCGATTAAATGACATTCCTAGCATTTTCCATAACATGCTCTAAGCTCCAATCTTCCTAGGTTCTCTCTTCCTTCCTTTCCCTCCCTCTCCTTCTTCTTCTTTTCTCCTTTTCCGTTTCTGGCTTCGACGGGGAAATGGGGGGATTTGGGTTCTTTGGTGGCTTAAGTCACTTAACATAGGTTAAGTGGCTTTAAGCGGGTATTGGTTCGTCTATCTATTCAACTCCAATAATTACCAAACTTTACCCAAAAGTCTGGAATATTATTCTAGGAATATTACTATTTTTATTTTTATATTTTGGGTACTTTTGCCAGTACCCATTTATACCCCTTAATTTTCACTGAGTACACTTTTTAACTCCAAAGTGACTCAGATTCATTTAATTAAGCCTTATACTTAATTTCACTCACTAAAACATGCTTAATTAATTAATTACACTTGATTTACTAATTAATTAATATGGGCTATTATAATCACCCCACCTTTTAGCGATTTTGTCCGCAAAATCAAGAACGTACCTGTCCTTAAACTCAGGATATTGCCGGAGAAGCTCATCTTCCCGCTCCCAAGTGGACTCTTCAGGCGTCCTTCCTTCCCACTGGACTTTCACCATAGGAATAGATTTATTTCTCAGCTTCTTCTCATCTCTTTCGAGTATCTTCAGTGGCCCAACAGGAGTCTTCAAATTCTCCCGGATCTCAACATTATCAGGTTGAACCACATGAGAAGGATCAGCTACATATTTCCTCAGCTGAGAAACATGAAACACATCATGCAAATTTGCCAATTGCGGAGGTAAGGCAAGCTGGTAGGCAACCGGTCCCACCCTACGAAGAATCTGGTAGGGTCCAATAAATCTCGGACTCAGCTTCCTCACTCCAAGGGCTCGTCCCACACCCGTAACCGGTGACAGCTTCAGGAACACATGATCTCCCTCCTCAAACTCTAGAGGCCGGTGCTTGAGATCATAATAACTTTTCTGACGATCCTGAGCCTTTTTCAGACGATCCTTAATCATTTTAATCTGCTCAGTAGTCTCCTGAACAAAATCCAATCCAAACCACTCTGTGTCTCCAACCTCTGACCAACAAGTAGGTGTCCTACACCTGCGACCATACAAGGCCTCGTAGGGAGCCATACCCAGACTAGCATGGAAACTATTATTATATGAAAACTCAACCAGCGGGAGATATCGATCCCATGCAGTACCCTGCTCCAGGGTGCAAGCCCTCAGCATATCCTCCAACGTCTGAATGGTCCTCTCAGTCTGACCATCCGTCTGTGGGTGATAAGCCGTGCTCAGTCTCAACTGAGTGCCAAGAGCCTCCTGCAATGCTCCCCAGAAGCGAGAAGTGAACTTCGGGTCCCGATCGCTAACAATGCTCTCAGGCACCCCATGAAGCCTCACAATCTCCTTCACATAGAGCCTAGCCAATCTCTCCGCAGAGAAATCTACCCGAACTGGCAAAAAGTGTGCGGATTTTGTCAATCTATCCATAATCACCCATATAGAATCATAACTAGCCTGTGTTCGCGGCAATCCCACTACGAAATCCATAGAGATACTCTCCCATTTCCATTCAGGAACATCCAGAGGTTGCAACATACCAGAAGGCTTTTGATGCTCAATCTTTACCTTCTGACAAATGAGACACTTAGAGACAAATTCGGCAATATCTTTCTTCATACCAGGCCACCAGAAATTCATCTTTAGGTCCTGATACATCTTTGTAGCTCCCGGATGAACAGTAAAATGACCCTTATGGGCCTCTGTCATTACTTCTTCCGCCAACTGCCTAGGTACAACTACACGACCCTGATATAATAGTATACCCTCATCATTGCAGGATACACCACTCTGACCTTTTAGTCGTTTAGCACTTTCATTCTGCAGTTGAGCTTCTTTGATTCTGGTCATCAGTTCATTCTCAATGCTTGTGATTTCAAAACCACAAATTTTACATGGAAAGATTTTAGATAATTGAATATCTCTGAACCTCTCAATCACATCATAATCTCTGATCATCATACTTGATATACTCACGGATTTTCGGCTCAGTGCATCAGCTACAACATTAGCCTTGCCAGGATGATATTTCAATTCGAAATCATAGTCCTTTAGGAACTCGGTCCACCGTCGTTGTCTCATATTCAGCTCCTTCTGATCAAACAAGTATTTCAAACTCTTGTGATCGCTGAATATTGCAAATTGCATTCCATACAAGAAATGCCTCCACTGTTTCAACCCAAAAACAATTGCAGCAAGCTCAAGGTCATGGGTTGGATAATTTTCTTCATGTGGTTTCAATTGCCTCGATGCATAAGCTACCACCCGCCTATCTTGCATCAGCACACATCCCAATCCCTTCTTGGAAGCATCGCTGTATAGCTCAAATTCTCCTTCCGGATCAGGAAGTACCAACACCGGAGCGGTCGTCAGTTTCTCCTTAAGGCTCTGAAAGCATTCTTCACATTCTTGTGTCCAAACAAATGGAGTATCCTTCCGGGTCAAACGGGTCAATGGCAACACCATGGCTGAAAATTCTTTAATGAATCTCCGGTAATAACCAGCCAAACCCAGAAAACTCCTTATTTCCGTTACAGTCTTGGGTCTCTCCCAATCAACAACTGCCTCTATCTTGCTAGGATCAACCGCTACTCCATCAGCAGAGATAACGTGACCCAAAAATTGCACTTGAGAAAGCCAAAATTCGCATTTAGAAGGCTTTGCATATAACTGTTTCTCTCTGAGAATTTGCAACACAGTTCTCAAGTGACCTTCATGCTCTTCTTTACTCTTCGAATATATCAGGATATCATCAATAAACACAATCACGAATTGATCCAGAAACGGCTTAAATATGCGATTCATGTAATCCATAAACACCGCAGGAGCATTAGTGAGTCCAAATGGAATTACTTGATACTCATAATGTCCATATCTAGATCGGAAGGCAGTCTTCGGAATATCTTCCTGCCTAATTCGGATTTGATGATAACCCGACCTCAAATCAATCTTTGAGAAAACACAAGCACCCCTCAACTGATCAAGCAAATCATCTATGCGAGGGAGAGGATACTTGTTCTTAACGGTCACCTTATTCAACTGACGGTAATCAGTGCACAATCTCATGCTACCGTCCTTCTTCTTAACAAATATGACAGGTGCTCCCCACGGGGACACACTTGGCCGGATAAACTGCTTAGCCGAAAGCTCTTCAATATGCTTCTTTAGCTCGGCTAATTCCGGTGGTGACATTCTATACGGAGCCAGAGAGATAGGCCCCACACCAGGCAACAGATCAATCGTGAACTCAATCTCTCTATGAGGCGGAAGTTGTGGAATTTCATCTGGAAACACATCCACAAACTCCCTCACCACGAAAATAGTGCCAATCTCCTCATGACTTCCGCTACTAAACCCCCCACAAAGACATATCCCAATGCCCCGGCCCTCAAAGCCTTTCTAACCTGCAACACAGATAGATATGGGGAAGAACTAGTAGCAGAATCATCAGCATCAAGCACAATCCTCTTACCACAGCAGTCTATCATAGCACAGTTCTTTGACAACCAGTCCATACCCAAGATAACTTGAAGGCTGATCATAGGTAAACAAATAAAATCCAGCACGTAATCTCGGCCTTCATATTTGAATTCAACATCTTTACACAACACGGATGTATAACACTCCTCTCCAGTAGCAGTAACCACTTTCATTGGAGGGCGAATGTCATACATTTGCAAATTTAGCCCAACGGCCATAAAATCAGACATACAGGAATGTGTAGCTCCTGAATCAAACAACACTTCAACATCCATATTGTCAATGTATATTGTACCTTTTACGAGATTCGGAGCCTTCTCCGATTGTTGACGGTCCATGGTATATACTCTACCAACCGTCTGAGACTCTCGCATCGGTTGAACAACAGAGACCGAAACCGCAGTAGCTTGAACTGCCATTGTTCTTGCTTCATTCTGAGGACACTGCCTAGAGTAGTGACCGGATCTTCCACATTTAAAACAAATTAATTCTCCGGTAGCACATGGACCCCTATGCTCTTTGCCACATCCCCTACACTTGGGAGGAGGTCCTCTATCAACAAAATTTTTCTGAGCACCGGGTTTTTTGAACAAGTCGAAGGGCTTATTCGCATGCAGCTTCTTGCCTTGCGCCTTCTTGTTCTTCCAAAAACCGGAGCCCGTTGCTTTATGGGAACTAGGTGCCTGGGCCTCTGCAGACTTCTTGGTTTGGGACACCTTATACACCTCTTCCACCTTTCTACACTGGTTTACAAACCGACTGAGTTCTCGGATGTCACAATTTGACATCTTCCAAGACATCTTCTCGTTAAGACCCCATTGGAATTTGGAGGTCATTTCAGTCGAGGTGGGTAGGGCTCGCCCATAGTTGGCGTATTTCACCAACTCATTGAATTTTGAGAAGTATTGGTCAATAGACATTGACCCCTGCTTCAAATCATTGTACTCATTCTGCTTCTGCTCCCTAGCCTCTCTAGGGAAATAGTTATCCAAGAACAAGGTCTCGAACAACCGCCAGGTGATTTCCCGGCCTTCAGCTTCTAGGGGCTGCACAGTATTAGTCCACCAATCCTCAGCTTCCTCTTCCAGCATATACACGGAGTAGACCAACTTCATTGCGTCCGGGCACCTCATCACCCTGAATATTTTCTCCATCGCTTGGAGCCATTTGGCAGCCGCCATTGGCTCATAGCCTCCCTTAAAAGAAGGAGGTTTGTGTTTTCGGAAAGCCATCAATCTCCTTTCCTCCACTTCCTGATCACCAACATTTTCCACTCGAGGTTGACGAACCTCAGTGTGATGACTCCGACTTCCAGAGTGGTGACTACCCTCACCCTCATTGTTACCTACTCCACCCTCTTCCTGTGAAGGAGGTGGAGAAGGCGTAGCTGTATGAGGAGGAGGAGTAGGTTGCCGGTTCACGGGCCTAGGACCCCTCAACGTCCTCAATTCGGTCATCATTGCGGCCATAGCAGTCCGCGAGTCTTCATTTGTTTTCATCAGATTTTCATTGGCTTGCCTGCTAGCAGCCAACTCCCTCTGAACAGCTGCAAGAGCTTCGCTACGGGATCAGGCTGTACGCCCGTTGCCCCACGGCCACTTCTAGGCCTCACAAAAGCAGCCAAAACAGGTTCTGGCTGAGTATTGGTGTTTGATGGTCCGGGGTTGTTTCGGTTCCTCGTCATGTCACTACACATGTTACACAAAGAAGTGAGTTGATCAGGCCCACACTTAGTGATCACCAATGCAATAATCATACAGAGTACTAAAACAACTATAAAGCATCAAACACTAAGCATACTCAACAATAGCTAACAGTTATTTCCGACGAAACTGCTCTGATACCATAAAATGTAACACCCCGTTCTAGAACCGGTTTGTTAACATCGCAATATGATATTAAGCGCAGTTACAATCACATGGGTTCAATTAAAATCCGGGTAAATTTTTCATTTTAAAACGTACCGAACTCATAATACCCAATTTCGTGATCATAACCATATTACCTTGCGGAAACAGATAAATTAAGCTTAACATCATGTTCATTTTCCATTTTTAAACCATTCATTTACTTCTTATTTAATTCACAACCTCTACTATGTTGTAGGTTTCTTCGTTAGCTACCCGTGGCTTCAAACCGCGCTCGAATCGGAGCACTGTAGCCCAAGTTAGGACAATTTGAAGCAACACAAGAGAGTGTTGGTCACAGGCCCCGCGATCTTCAGCGCGCTACCGGGCGCTCAAGCGCGCGCTATCGGGCGCTAAAGCCTCCATCTGGGCGCCAAAGCGCACGGAGGCAGTAAACATCAGACATTCCAGTGTGGATGGGCGCTTAGGCGCGCAACAGGGCGCTCAGGCGCGCTATCCTGGGCGCTTAAGCTCCCACTGGGACGTTTTAGCGCGCGGAGACAGAAGCATCTCCTCCTCCAGTGGCTAAGGGCGCTTAAGCGCGGGCCAGGGCGCTCAAGCGCGCAACCCTGGGCGCTTAAGCCCCACCCTGGGCGCTAAAACACGAGGGGGCAGTGAGCCACCCAACTTTCTGCAGCAAAGGGCGCTTAAGCGCACGCCAGGGCGCTCCAGCGCGCAATCCTGGGCGCTCAAGCCCCCACTTGGGCGCTCCAGCGCGAGGAGGCAGAATGCCTTGGCACTCGCAGGGGCAACAGGGCGCTTGGGCGCGCTCCTGGGCGCTTCAGCGCGCTGCCAGGGAATTCCAATTCCCACATTTTTCAACTCCAATCCTAGGGGAAGGAGCATCCCCATCACAAACCCCAATTGTCTATGCCCCAAACTAAATCCTAGCACTCATCCAACCTCTCTTCATGAGATTTAGCTAGAATTTGGGCAGCATAACCTTTGTTTTCTCATCGTTTACCAATTTAAACAAAGGGGTACCTAATTGATTTTCAGCTCAACCAACTCAATCATCCAATACATAACAAGCATGCATATAATGAATTTCAAGAAAGCATCATTTACATTACATATCCTTTACAAGCCATAGAACTTAGCTTACAAAACACCATGATCATTCCCTTGGCTCCCATCAACAAAAGGTGTAACCAAAGGCATGAGCATAGGCTAAGTTCTTCCAATGAATCAAGATATACAAATGACCAAGGGCTTTCAAAATAAATCCTATACATGTCAACTACAAAAGGCATGCATAAACTCAAAAGTAATGCCACATTTCATGCATAATCCAGATATGGCCACTTGCCACCAGAGGATCCTGCAGCATCCTTACCTGAAAGGGGGTCCCCACAACACGGGGTGAGATATACGAATATATCCAGTAAACCAGGGGTCCTTGGAGCATCTCTCCACCCCACAGTTCCATATCAGTGTAATAGCAATAACAATAATAATGCAGTAAATACATATCTATGCAAAGTGCAATAACATCTCCAGGAGAAATCCCTCGAGCTCTCAAGCTGTCCTAAGGAAACTCAGATGCAAATAGTCCTACTGGCCAGCTAACTACCAAGTATGATTTACGCATCGTCATGCCACATACCAACATAGGGAAACACCATCCTATGCCACACCAAATGCATACACATACGTATAACAAAGCATTACACTATTTTATTGCATTTATATACACAATCACAACCTCCACCCTTTCAGGGCTTGGTAGAACAGTCAAGGGAATTACACCCAAGGTCCGAAGGCTTACCTCAAGCTTCAACTTGACCTTTGTTCACCACCAACAGGTTCCACAGTCAGTCAATTACAATACTTCACTTCTCAAACAAAACCTACACAAGGTTTAATGCAATCAACACATATTGCATCCAATAACATCTTATAGCTATCAACCAAGCTATACAATCATACCAACATAAGCATGAACTCACCTATCCAATGGAGCTAATCAAGCTCCATAGCTTGCTCCAATGGTTGATCACTCACGGTTGGTCCAAATGTCTCAATCCTAGACATCACAAGGACGCAATCAATCATTCAACTCACTAATTGTTCAACATGCTAGAATAATAACCAATCCAAGCATGAATTTTCCAATATTATGAACAATTATCAAATGACTATCTAGGCTCATTTCCACCGATTAAATGACATTCCTAGCATTTTCCATAACATGCTCTAAGCTCCAATCTTCCTAGGTTCTCTCTTCCTTCCTTTCCCTCCCTCTCCTTCTTCTTCTTTTCTCCTTTTCCGTTTCTGGCTTCGACGGGGAAATGGGGGGATTTGGGTTCTTTGGTGGCTTAAGTCACTTAACATAGGTTAAGTGGCTTTAAGCGGGTATTGGTTCGTCTATCTATTCAACTCCAATAATTACCAAACTTTACCCAAAAGTCTGGAATATTATTCTAGGAATATTACTATTTTTATTTTTATATTTTGGGTACTTTTGCCAGTACCCATTTATACCCCTTAATTTTCACTGAGTACACTTTTTAACTCCAAAGTGACTCAGATTCATTTAATTAAGTCTTATACTTAATTTCACTCACTAAAACATGCTTAATTAATTAATTACACTTGATTTACTAATTAATTAATATGGGCTATTATAGTTAAATTAACTATGGTTATGCTAAATTTTAACTACAATTGAATCAACCCGAATTAGTCATGACCAAAGTTTCTTTTGGAGGTTTGCTTAGTTGGCAATTCGATTTTAGAGGCTAGAGTTAGATGCAACCAGTTGATTAGGTGGTTGCAAGATAAGATATAAAGATAGTAACGCCTGAAATGGACAACTTTGAACATCCTATGCAATGTAATGAAATAGTTAGAAATGTCAAAATCTTTTGGCACCTTGATGGTTAGAATTAGGGTGGCAAAACGTGTTGGCGAGTTAATTCGTATTGTGTCAAGGTTTAATTTGCAGGTCGAACCGCCTACCCCAAACATGACACATTTTCATTCACGGATCAAAATTGAAACTCGGACACAATCCAAAGTGGATTGCAGGTCACAGGGGTTGACATGCAAATATTAAAAATTTATTTTTTTTATAAAAAAATTAAAAGTAGCAAGAAAACCTGAATAAAATGGGTACGTTGACTTGTAACCCACAACCGGTTGTGTCAAAATTTCTATATCTTTAACTCTCTTTTTGACAGAAAAAAAATTCTTAACACAACACGATACTAATTTGTGATATTTTTTCAAATCTAGACATGATTCATTTAATACTATGGGTCGACACGACACACATTTTGATGTATCATGTCAAGGGTCGACCCACAAGTCATAACTCATTTTGTCATCCCTAGTTAGACTCCTCTAATCAGGGATAACTTTTTTATTTAGTCCTAGGTTACTCCAATATGTTTTTGTTTTGTAATAGGTTCCATGTTTTTTTTTTTTTTTTTCATTTTAAGCTTGGGGAACCAAATTTATGACACTATAGATTATACTCTTGGTAATGCATGCTATGAAGATATTTAAACATGTTCATGCATCACTTTCCTTCACACATTTAATGAACTATCAACACTAAAAAGAAGTATCCTGGGAAATGTACTAGGATGCTTGTTTGTGTGTATTCTCTTCACTTTTATACATGATTCAACAGTCCATGAAAATTGTAACAAATAGTTTATAAATGAAAATATAAAGTCTTCACTCGTCATAGTCTTCTTCTTTCATGCTTTCGGCCAAACGTATTCTTTCAAAATTGTGGACTTTCTTTGACCCTTCTTTTTTACAACATCAATACACTATATGTTCTGTTGAAGCTCTAGGGTTTATTTGATATTAACTTACATTCTGAAATTCAACTGAGCCAGTGCCTGAATTTTACTTGGGTCAGGGGATACACCCTGGCATGAGATAATATAGCCTAAAATTACATTGATCAATACGAAAAGAGGCATTTGGATGTTTGGCGTATAAAGAGTGACGACGAAGAGTGTCGAGCATTTATGCAAAAAGTTGCATTTGAATCGCCTAGGATTAAAAGTGATGCTGTGACTTTTAAAAGTGCACGAGTAATTTATAACGTGCAAACATCACTGAACCAATATTGGGTACATCAAAATATTCCAAAACTAAATCGCAAAATCTGACACCCTTACATTTACAGACAACCTTAGGTAGTGTTTTTTCAATAAATGAAACTGCAATTTATAAATTTTAGTCTAGATAATACAACTATGCAGACTTCACCACATTCAACAATATGAATACTATGCACAACAAGATCACAAAATCCCAAAAAATAAGAATTAAGGATTAATCTCTCATTTCTCATATTGTTTCATCCAATGCTCATCTTCTCTCCCTGTTCACGAGCAATGGAAGCAGATAGAATTCCAAGATCGCGATTTAAGACTGTCAATGCAGATTCACATTCAGATATTATTCTTGTGACAGAAGAAGGCCCTTCGGATGTCTCAGATGATCCAATAGCAAGAGCTGCATGTGAGTCTCTAAGATTCCGCAGGTTACCCAAAAACTGTTGCAAAAAAACATAAAAATACAAGATTTTATTAAGTCAACGAGAATATTATTTAAACATAGCTGCCTTTAACTGCTCAATTATCTCATTTGACATGACATACCAGCTGAAGAAACTGGGCAATGTTTAATGGAAACCAACAGTAATTTTACTCTGCTATATTAATAAGGCACTATACATGAGGAACCTGGAGTAGTTAACTCCATCAAAATTTATTAAAGTGATAATATAATATTGAAACAACTAAAAATATCCACCACGATCAAAATAATAGTTTCCTCATTCCCAATATATATATATATATATAACTGTAAGATTGTGTAGAGAGATTTCCCTCACCCCTCTAAGTCGAGATTTCAGGGGAGTGACTTATCACAATAATAGTTTAAATTTCATGTAGGTTCTTGTGATATAAGAAGATGAAATGTACAAAATTATTAGACCGGTGTTGACGAATCCAAACACAAGTACATTATAAATAATGCATAGTAAGTCCAAATGGCCCATACAACATAAGGAGAGTGGTTAAAGTTTAATTTGACAATGTAATGTTATTGGGAGGAGCCTTAAGGAGGTCAAACTGGTTTTACTTTGGGGTGGCAATTTCTGACGCAACAAGAATAACTATAACTATAAGTCGACTCTATCATACAAAGCTTGTGTTTGCTGTAGACAATTTCAGATAAAAACAGGAGTTGAACCACCAAACACGATTGATAAGTGGGTTAAATCCAAGTTAAACCTTGAAACTTGAAATTGACCCATTTACTTAATTGTGTATAAATGGATCTACAATATTGATTAAACCCATTTTTGACTCATTTGAAATTTACATTGAAAAGATCATTTTACCAGAGTAATTACAAAATCTAATAAATAAAAAACGCAAGTTAATAATTTTGCACTTGATATTAATATCCCAAACCAATTAGGGTCAACCCATTGATAATAGTTGATCACGTAGTTGACCACGTAATGAAAGAGCAGAAACACCAACAGAGTCCCCTGAAGCTAGCAAACTTAACCCTCATTCGATTTCTATTTCAAGTTCAATACAAAATCAAGAACTTGAGGTACAAACATATCAAGGCAATATACGACAAGGAAGAATGGTTATTCTGTATAAATATCATTTAGTAAAAAACTTGGCATCAGATTAGTCAACAAAAATAAATTTGACTAAACTTCAAGATGGGATTGTCATATACTGTCTCTCCCTTTTTTTTACACTTTCACCAACATTTGACATTCTGACAGGGTATTTAGTTTGACCCATCACCAAAAATAGGGCTAATAGCTTAAGTCTAGAAAGGAGGAGTAAGGAGGATGAGAAGAATGAATTTATGCAAATGAGCAAATTCAACTTGAGTAGGGAAATCGGAGGATTGAAGAGAAACAGACAGTGAAAAACACAATCAAGCATGACCATCTGACATATAAACAAATGAATTTATGTATAAGAATGATTAGCTTGAAGCAATAAAAGGTGTTCCACATTTGTTAACATGTACTTCTGTAACGAATTTAGAATCATGTCTAGCATCACCTCACGGTTGTAAATTTCTAATAATTTAAACAGTATCATAGGTTTTAAGAAAATACATTTAAGCCTAGCATGGGCAGGTTACCTTCAAAAGCATCTTGTAGGCTTCCAATAAACGGTTGGCAGCTGGTCCAAACCCATGAAGTTGTGGAACCTCCATCATGTGTGTCCATGGACGAATTTCCTACACAAAAGCAATCTTTTATTAGGTTCCCCAGATAACATACGTATTGTTAGAGCAGCTAATCCTGATTATTCAATCTCATATGGATGGTCAAGATTAAAAATTTAAATATCACATGATCACTTAAAAAGTCATCTTTTGCACATTCAGGTCACTGTTTAAGGGCTCCTTCACTAGTCATCTCTATGGAAATTCTAGATCATATGATTCCTAGTATTACAAATGTACATGAAACGACATACAAACTTTAGCTTCATCATATCACTCAAAAATAGTCTCCTACTCACAAGTTAGCTCAACTCACTTCTAGCCCAAGTGTAGAGCATAGGAATGGGTATCAGCACCATGAAAATTAGTACAATAGAATCATTTGATTAAGTATCCCAATTTGAAGTTTTCAATTCCTCAAATGCAAATGTTAACAAAACTAATAGAGTCTTAACACACACACATATCAGTACAGCCATTGAACTATAGGCATATATTTATAATTAATGTTGAAAAACTTACACGACAACCTACTAAGTTTAAGACAAAATAGATTATTACAGTAACAGTTATAAACATTCTACTTCTATGACCTGATGGCAACAGGGACCAGACACCATCAATCTAGATGAACCAGTTTTTCTGGTCTAGCTACTCAAATTATGAGATACTTAGAAGTATACAATGTCCCTGACCAATTGAAACCAAAAAATTTAAATTACCAAGCATCTATAGTTCAATTCAATGCCATGATTGTTTCTTCAATTATAAATAATATGCTAAATCTTTATTTGACTGGGTTCAAACAAATTAGATACAGGGTTTGCAAAACACATAAGAGCAAAGCCTGGTCAAACCTTGGTGTAAATCAAATTGAATGTTCTAGCTGTTTCTAAGAAAGATTCCAAATGTGCCCGCAGTTGGGATTCCACTTCAGTATACTCCTCATCCGGATTGTAAGCATGCTACAAACAGGAAAAGATAGCAATTATGAAATAAATACAAAAATAATATTCAGAAATGTATTGACACAAAGTCTCTTCATTACATCATCAACAACATCGACAACACCTTTATCCCAAATTAATTGGGGTCGGTGGTAGATGAACCCAAATAAAAGATACGAAAAGGTTGAAAAAAGAAAAATAGAAATAAATAAATAAAATAGTAATATATATATATATATAAGTAAAAAAGAAGGGGAAAAGAAGAAGAGGGGAAAATGAAGAGGAAAATAACTAAAAAAGGACCATCTGGAACATAGAAATAACAAAGTCTCTTCATTAAAAAAAAAATCAGGAATTAGAAAATAAGAGATTAAAAAACAGGTAAAAAAAAATAAACAGACGCGCACACAACATTGCGAAACATGGCTACAGCTAGAGAGAGTTGAGGGAAAATGAGAAAGGAAAATCTTAAAATGGATTGAATGGTAAAAAGTGTTTACAACAAGCTAATAATGTGGCTTATATCTAGAACAAGAGAAAGCAACCAATTAGTAACTAATTTCTGACTAGCAAACTAATCCAACTAATCTCTAACTAATACTAATCACACTAACCATATTATAACACACAAAATGATGAGAGAAAAATAACAAATGAGCAACATTGACTCCAATATCCAAATACTGAAGTAATTCTAGCTTTTGGTAGATTAGTCTAAGACCTGTTGCCTAACTTAATCTACACAACGATACTTACACAACAGTAGGTCTCAATAAGAAATCCCTGACTACTGCAAAAAAGATCAACTTAACGAGGATCAGCAGCAGAGGGAAACAAAAACAGAATGAGTTGTCAATGAGAAACTTAGTCCATGCCCTTGTTTAGTAAAACCTTGGAAAGCATTGAAAAAGTAAGAACAAGAAAAGCTAAGAAATGGGATCAAGGAAGATAACCAGGTGAACCGAAATTTGATATTTTTTAATATTTACCTAGAAACAGAAAATAGTATTATCATACTCTTGTTTTGGTAATATCAATAAAACGGAAAATAAAGAACATTAACATGGTAAAATAATATGGCTGAAAAAAAATAACTAGGAGGAAAGATTTCAAGCCGCTAATTAGTTCCCAGCAGTTCATACAAATATCATATGATTATTAGAAGACTAGAAATGAATTAAGATGTTCAGTAAACCTTGGACGCCAAGTCATCAACTTTTTGTTGAAGGTTCAACAATATTTTTGATTGTTCAGAAAGCTTTGACTCCAGCTCAGAAACATCTGGCCTGAAAATAGTTTGATTAAAGAAACATTATGTTACTACATCTCAGGAGACAGAAAGTTCTTTTACGCGTAAAAGATAAACCATTTCCATCAAATGAGCTTCCAATTTTAAATCATATTATAGGTATATTGAATGAATAAAATTCAACAGCCAAATCAAAAGAGGGAGCAGGATTTGTTTGTTTTATACTTAAAGACAAGTAAACACAATAACCTTAAAACCAAATAAAACTCTCAAGTGATGGCATCACACTTTAATTTTTTAGATGTTTAATGTGTAAGTTGGTGAGTGTATATGCAGCTTCACTACCAATACTTACTAAAGAAAGCAAACAAGTGTCGGTTTCTATCAAGTTCAGTTTCCATGCAGTACTTTGCTTTAATTTTTTTAATACAAAAAGTTACTTTGACAGATATAGAGAATGCATAATTAAGGGGAGGAAAAAATATCCTCCAAGACAGAAAAAGGTAGAAAATAATGAAAATGAAAGTATCAATAAAGCATCAAAACTATCTAGTCTCTCTGCATACTACAAATGGAAATTCCCCTGAAACAGCCATTGGCAGAGTATGTTAGTATGTCATATTTTATCTGCATTTTCAAGAAATTATTATATCCTACTATTTTGAAAACTAATTATTACATCCTAATTTCTAACAAGTGTTGAAATTGGAGATTGGTAAGAAAATGAAAGAAACAGAATAAAATGCTAGAAACAGATTAGAAGAGGGTAGAGAAAGAAACTGAAGGATTTATCTGAATTCTGAAGTGTTTGTTTCTCATTCATTGAACTCAGGTCTGAGAACATGCCTTTATACAGATGTTATAGTCAGTTAAGAACAGTTGAAGGACTCTTAACTGAATCAGAGGAAATTACTGAACAGAAAGTAGTTAAATCTGTTATGGCTGACATAGTAGACTTAATACAAGTCTTAACTGACTAGCTCTTACTCTAACAAGAAGATGCATGAAATCTCATCAAGTGTCTTGTAATCCATGGGCTGTTTGGCAAATTAATAAACTGGCTTTAAATTTTTCGAGTTGGGACTACTTTTAAAATCTGCATAATTTTGGACTGGTTTCATATTAGTTAGTTAGCATAAAACTAAGTTTAAACTAATTCAAAATCAAACATCAATCAGTTTACAAATTTGAAAAAACTCAAAGAGAGATGAGGTAAAGATTGGGAAGTTTAGGGTCAAATAAAAATGATCAGGCAAAAACTAATCTCCTACAGAGTTTGAACTTAGTTTTCCCTTGAAAAGTGACCACAGAGAATTTATTTTTTAAAAAATTGAGTTTGATATAGACCATTAATACATGTTTTTACTCTAGAAAAAAGAACAACGGGTTCAGTAAGAGTGGGGCGCATGTTATGAAAGGAGAAACAAGGGAAGAATTGGAGAGAATGAGGAAAATTACTAACTGCAGAGAAAATGCCGAATGAAGAGCCTGTTAGAAGAGAAAGTGACATCAGTAACATGGGAGACAGCTGGCACATGCTGAGTGCAGGAGGGAAGTCTAGTATCACACCAGAATGCAAGGGCAAGGATAAAACGGGGGAAGAAAGAAAGAAAAGAGAGAAGAATTTGGGCAAAGGGATAGGTCCGGATTGGGGTCTCTGCACCTGGCAAGGCTCTGTTTCTTTACTATTTTCTGTTAGTTACCTTCTGTATTTTAGATTGTTAGACATCTAGTTCTGATTTGCAAGGAGCTAGTATCCAATTACCCTTTATATCAAAACTACCTCCTATCAGATGGATTACCACCAAACACAAAAGATATTAAAGCAAATGCCATAGTACCTAGTTGTCCAGCTTTTGAAAAATGACACAAAAACTCACTTAATTTTATCCCTCCCAATTCAATAAATCAAAACCAGATTCTTCATTTCTTTCTGCTGCATATCAACAAATAATTTCTGCAGCACTTGCAACAATCAAGACTCTTAACATATGCTATATGCTCTAAATGAGCAAAATAATGTGCAAAATATTTAATGATATTCTACACAAATGAAGATTGACACAAAAAATTATGCCTTTTGTCTGCCGTTGAACATAAGGTTACCTTTATCAGCATCACAATGAAATTTTCATTAGCATTCATCAGTTTATATTTTCACAATGTTCATATTTTAGGAGAATAAAATTATCAGATACCAGTTTCTCGCCCACAATCACAGTCTTCACTTTCATTATTTTGTAGTTGGAATATTTCTCCCTTTTAAACTTAAAGCAACATTTCACATGCACCATAATCTATACCAATCCAGTTCAAATGTGATAGACATGTTAGATAGTACATAACATGTTAAATATAGTGCTAACATCAGGTACAAAGGCAAGCCCATCACTTGTAAAAAAGGTATGTTCCTCAAATAGTAATTACAGAATAGGAAGACAAAAACCATAGGAAGAGGAAAAGGAAGGAAGAAACTTTTACAATGGATATATGGACTGAATCTGAACATCTGCAGGAAACAATTTACATTCTTCAGAAAATATTTGAGCTTGTTTTTCTGCAATGGAATCTATCAATTGGATGTCTTTGGCTACCTGCTCGTCAACACTGCAGAAATAAGAATATAAACCAAATTTATGTCAAATCCATCTCTGCAAAACCAATCACTTAGAAATATATAAGACCACGGACAACCTCCATTCTGGATTATCGGCATACATGGTTGCCTCCACGAGATCTACAATAAGCCGAAGCATTTCAGTGCGGTCTTCATAGTTTCCATGTCCCTGTTACATACTTGCATAATATTTACCAGATTTCAAGGTAAATCATATCCAAAACGTGTATGAATATTACTATAATGCATAGGACATCAAATTTAGACATAAAACCTAAAATCTTCATTCTACTCTATATAACCAAAAGGTGGTAGACCACTGCATCCAAGACAAAAATATCAAATCTAGTAGCAAGCCTACTGATAACCTCCGGTCTTTCTTGACATGCACAAATATTCACTCTACTTATTAAACCGTAAACATTATGTATGCATTTTAGGGGAAATATTCAATGGGTTAGCTATCAAATAACTAATGTCACTTGTTAGTTAGACACAAAATAAGACAGAATCTGCCCAATTAATTCCTGTGATTTTTTGCTGAAATCCCCTGATTGCCTTTGGCTCTTTCTGCCTTAAGCCCTTACCTCATAACAACTCTCTCCCTCTCTCTCTCTTTGAAAACCAAGACAAGGGACCATAAAGATAACTAAAATGTGCCTAAGACTTCATCCAGGTAGTCACAAGCATTAAACTTCACACTGAAGCTACATCTATCAATCTAAACACTTCTTTAGAAACAATTATGAACAGGTATCACTAAAAACAGTATTTAAAATTCAGAAATAAACTGATAAGAAACTTTCACAAAAATAATGCCAGGCTCAAAAATACTAACAACCATTACCACATCGAAATCAGACATTGCATGAGAAAAACACAACCCGGAAAAAAAAAAGTTACCCAAAAAAAGGGACATCTACAAAACAATTCAGGAGGTAGGCACAAATGAAGAGAGAAGGATATAGCTGAGAGAGAATAGTAAATAATAAAGCAATGAGTATAGTGCTGTCCACAGTTAGAGCAAGACCATTTATGCTACTGTCCATACAAGAAAGAAATACAATAAAAAAGGAAATATAGAAAATAGAATATCAAAACTATTCAAAAACTACAAAAGCTTCATAGAACAAAGAAAAATAAAGAAATTTAAAACTTTTCCATAAACATGTATCCAGCAACTAGTCATCATCTAGGCATCATATAGCTACGAATTGGGTAAAATAGTGCCACAGAAAATCAAAACTACCAACTTGAATGGCTTCTGTATCTACAGATGTTGTAATACCCAGAAACTTAGCAATCTCTGCCAAATCTGCAAATTATAAGTCATAAGAAGCAAAGTTACTACCAGAAGACACAATCAAAAAGTGCAAGAGAGACAAATTTGTTTGAAAAAAAATAAGCCACTAAACACAGACAGATTGCGTTGATGTACAACAAAGGCGAAGTTGACAGAGAGCAATTCATAAGTGAACAGTCACTCAAATGCAGCTACATCAAGAGAGGGAGAAAAAACTGATTCTTTCACTAGAGTTTTCTTTTTAAAAAAAAGAGAACAAATTGACAATAAGTTAACAAATGTGGAATGGCCGAGTCCTATTCTGCATTGAAAAGACATAAAGCAGATCTTTTGCAAGATATAAACAGAACAGAACTAGAAAATTACAGCATTCGATGGTAACCTTCGAATGGCATGTTATAAGAAACCAAACAGCAAATACTTAATCACAGAGTAAAAAAAAAATTCAACTATTATATGTACAAATGCATAATTAAGAGGGTGAGCATCGAGCATTGGTAAAACTGCTCCTTTGTGACTGACCGAAGGGTCACAATTTTGAATCCAGGAAATCGCATCTTTGCAAAAGTGAAAGAAGGCTGCAAGGATTTCTCTCACCTCTACTATAGCAAGTCGGGGTTTCATGGGGAGTTAATGTCATGTACAAATGCAGAATTTCGCACAAAGCACAAATTAATCACAATGAAATCTTAGATATCAACTAGCCAATTTAGAATTTTCAAAACAAAGAATGAAAATCTTACACTGAATTCGAGCTGTCTCCTCATCACGATCAAGGACATCCCCATGTAAGTTTTGTTGAGAAAAGGGTGACTTATCACCTAATAGCCTGTTGTAAGTACGAGTACCAAAGATCAATTCTTCTAAACATGGACAGCAATACATCCCAGAAGTGTTAGTAGTAGTGCCGTACATAGGCTAAAGAGAGACAATGTAAAACATCATAAAAGAGGGAATAGTTAAGGTTATGCATGGTAGGTAGAGGGTAGTAAATAGGATTTCTGAATTGCTTGAGGAAATCCTCAGTTGAATAAATACATGATTTACAATCTCTAATATCGAGAAACTAGGAAATAAGGAAAACTAGAAAACTAATACAAATCAAATCCTAATTATTTACAGTGAATATACTTCCCCCAAATAAAAGATATTAACTCCAAATAACAGATACTTTCCAACAAATACCAAACAGAGAACAGATTTTAAGAGATGAAGATAAGAAGATACCGAAAGAAGAGCCACTCCAAAAGGGCATACCGCTCCATGCCCGCAAATAGGAGGGACTGGGCAGGGGCATTTGCTCTTGGGTAATTTAGCATTGCCAATTTCTTCTGAACCTCTTCCATTTGCTTTGCTGCCATTTCTGTGTGAGTTTATTTCATCTTCCTTTTTTAATTTCTCTTCAGTGGGCAGTGGGTTGTCGGGCCCCCCTCAAAATAGAAGCACGAACTGAAAAGAAGAAAGGAAATATAATAATATAAATCAACATGAGAGAAATTTTGACAATTTCTGAAAAAGACTCAAGTGGTTTATCTTTCCTTGAAAAGGAACATCAGCTATAGAAGAACATGAATCAGAAAATTAATAGAAGCATGAAAAGAGTTACAATTAAAAAAAAAAAAAATTCAAGACTTAAGAAGAAAGGGGATAAATAAATTGTCAAACAGGTTACCTGGAGAAAGTTAAAGTTTAAACCAATGCACTGTACACTTTCAGAAATTTGATCAAGCCATGGCACACAATCAACTATTTCCAAGGCTGAGATCAGAAAACTAAAATAAAAACCAAAACGCAAGTCCAACCAGAATAAACAAGCACCAAGCTTCACAACCCTAGAAGCAAACACTAATAATTATGATACTCTCTCTAGCAGAAATTCAAACGAGATCGGATAACACAAGTTCCCCAATGGAACCACACTCATTGAACCCAAATTTGTATGCAAATCAGACCCACAGAAAATGTCAGGACTCAGCAGTGAAAATGCATGTAAAGACCTACTAGCGGCATTTAAGCATTCTTATGTATGTGTTTGGATGATGCATTTGAAAAACCTGGGGAATTTAAAATACTAGGGAATTCAATTGCTTCTATTGAGTTCCCTTCATTTGTAAAATGTTTTGTTCTAGACAGCTAATGCATAAATTCGCAAGCTTCAAAGATATATTTTGTATCAATAACATACCAGTTCTGACCGAAGCCTTTTCTTTTGGTCAATAGCAGAATTTCTCTCCTCAGTCACCTTTGAAATAAGAATCTTTGCCTGAAATGATATAAAATCAAAATGAGAACCAATTTTACGGAATGCGCGCGTATTTTGTATCTTTCTCTAGTCTAAACTTTAGTCCACCAAAAATACAAAAAAAATAAATAAATAAAATAAACAAAAAAGAATTTAAATTAAATTGGAAATATTCGAAGGCATCAGAAATTTCGTTTTTCATTCCAGGAAAACGAAATTTCCAGAAGGATCTAAACCGAAATTTCCAGAAGGATCTAAAACGAAAATTCCAGCAAAGTCAATTTCTAGAACCAATTCAGACTCTTCACACAAGACTTGGCAGATTTGCACAAATTGCATATAGCAGTCATTGCACAAAACGGATCCACCATACAATCGCGATAACAATGCTGATTCTTACCGAAGCTGGCATTGCACCAAACCTGACACTAATTAAGCATATACATTCACGTAAATCACAACAATCGTGGCAGGAAAACCGCAGTCACGTGCGAATCAGAGAAGGATCAAATTACCTGAGAATTGGTCGTCGACGACGGGAACAACAGAGGTAGATCGGAGAGAACAACAGCGACGGTTGCTTGAGAGAAAGTGGATGTGTCAGTGTGAAGTGCTGAGATTAGAGAGAAATGGAAACTGGTGAATAACCATCCCTCTCTCACTCACTGTCACTGCTTATCTGGGTTCTAGGAAATAAATATGTTTAGTTTAATTTAATGTTCCTTATTTCGGAAAAGTGTTGACACAATTTGTGTAATTTTATATGAAAAGTTTTGATGCAAATTAGTTGGATTTTTACATTTTTCTTCTACATGATACTCTTATTTTCTCTTTACTTTTAATTTTATATAAAAAAAAAAGAATATAAAGAGTTAATATATACACATTGAATACAATCATTTTATTTAAAATAACAGGAAATTATATCAGACAAATATTTTTTCCTTCTTAGATTTGGAAGTTGAAAATATTAAAAATGCGATTGATTTCTTTGAATTAAAAATTCAAAAATAATTTTTATACGGAGTTTAAAAATAAATTATAAATAATAAGAATATATTTTTAATTTTATTAAAAAGAATATATTTTTTCCGTCATTTTATTTAAATTTTTAAAATAAACTTTATATATATATATATATATATATATATATATATATATATATATATATTGTTGAGATGTATAGTCCCACATTGGTTGAATGTGCAACAACTAATGTGGAGTTTATAAGGCCTTCGGCACTCTCATCTTTTGAGCTAGCTTTTGGGGTGGTGTATCCCAAGGTTCTTTACATGGTATCAGAGCCTAACAAGATCCGCATCTTTCTGGTAGACCCACTGTCTACCGAGTAAAAATCTTCCCGGAAACTATCACCATCGTCAGTTTCCGGCCACCGTCTGCCATCACCGAAAAAATCTACTGTTGGATGTAGATGGATATTTATTGTCAAGGTTGGTCCTGATGGACAGGTGGATCGTCTCAAAGCACGTTTGGTGGCCAAGGGATATACTCAGGTGTTTGGTGAAGATTATGGGAATACATTTTCCCCTGTGGCAAAAATGGCGTCTGTTCGCCTCTTTATTACTATGGCTGCTATTCGTCACTGACCGCTTTATCAATTGGATGTCAAAAATGCTTTCCTCAATGGTGATCTTGCGGAAGAAGTTTATATGGAGCAACCTCCTGGATTTGTTGCTCAGGGGGAGTCCAGTCTAGTTTGTCAACTCCGCAAATCTCTGTATGGTCTCAAACAGTCTCCACGAGCTTGGTTTGAGAGGTTTAGCACCATTGTCCAGCAGTTTGGTATGACTCGGAGTGCGGCTGATCACTCAGTCTTTTATCGCCACTCAGACTCTGGATCTATTTATTTGATAGTATATGTTGATGACATTGTCATTACAGGTGATGACCATCAAAGCATTACTCAGTTAAAATAACATCTCAGTCATCATTTTCAGACAAAGGATCTCGGAAGACTACGATATTTCTTGGGAATTGAAGTGGCTCAATCCAAGGATAGTATTGTGATATCCCAGAGGAAATATACTATGGACATTCTAGAGGAGACAACTTTGTTGAATGCTAAGCCCGTCGATACCCCATGGATCCAAATGTTAAGCTTATGCCAAATCAGGGGGAGCTGTTTTCAGATCCAGAAAGGTATAGAAGATTGGTTGGGAAGCTGAACTATCTGACAGTTACTCGACCAGACATCTCATTTGCAGTCAGTGTAGTAAGTCAGTTGTTGAATTCTCCTTGTGAAGATCATTGGAATGCAGTGATCCGTATCCTCAAGTACATCAAAAATGCTCCAGGTAAAGGTCTCCTCTATAAAAACAAAGGTCATACCAAAGTTGAGGGATACTCAGATGTTGATTGGGCAGGTTCCCCCAGTGATAGAAGATCCACATCTGGGTATTGTGTATTCCTTGGAGGTAACTTGGTTTCTTGGAAAAGCAAGAAACAAAGTGTAGTTGCCAGATCAAGTGCTGAAGCAGAATATCGCTCCATGGCCACAACCACCTGTGAACTTATCTGGTTAAAACAACTATTGAAGGAACTCAAATTTGGAGACATTGGCACAACATCTCTCATTTGTGATAATTAAGTTGTTTTACATATTGATTCCAATCCAGTGTTTCCTGAAAGGACCAAACACATTGAGATAGACTGTCATTTTGTTAGAGAAAAAGTTCTCTCTGGAGATATAGTCACTAGTTTTGTTAACTCAACTGATCAATTAGCTGATGTTTTCACTAAGTCTTTGAGAGGGTCTAGGATAGATCACTTATGTAACAAGCTTGGTGCATATAATTTATATGCTCCAGCTTGAGGGGGAGTGTTGTAAATAATAGTTTAGAATAGTAGTATAGAAGTCCCACATCATGTATATCTCTTTGTATTTTCTTTCTTTTGAGTTATATAATAGACTCTCCGCTGTGTAGTTAAGACACACAGATTACTTATAAATCTTCTTGTTCTTGATATTCAACATGGTATCAGAGCCTCACCGTCCCCCACTTTCTCTTGTGGAGTTTCTTAGCACAGATAGGTTGGGCCTGTTGCATTGTCCACTCTTCAAGCCCAATGGGCTCTCGTGTGAGGGGGCGTGTTGAGATGTATAGTCCCTCATTGGTTGAATGTGCAACAACTAATGTGGAGTTTATAAGGCCTTCGGTATTCTCATCTTTTGAGCTAGCTTTTGGGGTGGTGTATCCCAATGTTCTTTACATATATATAGATAGATTTACATTTCTGTAGTTGCAGCAATCAAATATTTGCCATATATTTACTTGAAAGCATTAAATGTGGAGAATCATAATCATATATCTGTTGTTGTTGTACGTAAAGCGGCTCCAGAAATGATTTTGCCATATATATATATATATATATATATATATTAATAGTTCTCCCATGAGATTAATAACTTATTTTTTATGTCATTTTGGGTTAAAAAAAATATAATAATAAAAACAATGTAACATAAAAAAAAATAGGTATAGTGTAACAAACTTAGGAATTAACTTTCTTAAGAGATAATTTTTTGTAGTGATTAACATTATTTACAATGAATGATAATCATTGATTTATTTTTTTGAAATTTATGAAGTACCATATTTATAAATTTGAATTGAAACATAAATCAATATTAAAATGTTAAATAATGAATGGATCACATTACTCTAATTACAATATTCTTTCTTTTAATTTAAGAAATTATCCTCTTGATTGATTTACCAATATGTATTATACTTTAAAAAATTACACTTCTACCATATGAGAAATACTCAAATTACACTATCTTTTATTTAAAAAACAGAACATTACTTTAAAAACTTAAACTCGTTATTATTAATTCTTAATTTTTCACATAAATCATTCTAATGAATAAAAAAATAAAAAATATTCCAACCAGTTCATCAAAAATTCAATTAGTACAGACAATAAGTCAATTATTTTCTCCATTTTCAATACTTTTAACTCGAGACCTCTGGGGAATAAATTTATTATACTTAGAACAGGTTAAATATAAATACTTTAGGTAAAACTTCGCTCTCAACTTTAAATAAGAAGATAAATATAATTTACCCAAAAAAGAAGAAGATAAATATAAATATAAATAGTTCAGGTAAACTGCAGAACATACACTATTTATTGTATCTTCTAAAATCGTAAGTCTAAAATATTGGCGTAAATATTAACTAAAAGCAACCCCTAAAAACTCTGTAGGACAAGAATTTATTTAACCCATCTAACAATTAGGTGCATACACAACACAATTGTGCCACTAAACCAAAGTAAATTGGTTTACCTAATTCAAAAGCGAGGTAAAGAACAGACATTTCCGAACATAAACTGGTGTTTTCAAATAATACCCTCAACAAAACAGGCATATATGCTTTAATCAGGCGTAGAGCATTCAGGTCAAAGACTACTTCAACGTGTACAAGGAAATTCCCATTATCATTGGGTGTCCGAAAGTTATACTAAATTCACATTCAAGCACATACAACCTAATGAAAAATGTAACAAAATTGAAAGAGATCAAAAGAGAAATCAAAAGAGATATTTTTTCGGGGGATTCAATCTTGCTCTTGCTCTTGATCTTCGGTTGTTGTTGTGGCCCCATTTGTTGCCTCCATGGGCTCAGCTTCAGCCCCCTTCTTACCTGCAAAACAACCAATCATTTCTTAAGACCCCATTTGACATTTACTTCCCAGAAACTGGGGCCAACATAAAAACCATACATATGAAAATCAGCAAGATAATGATGCAATATAAGCTGCATGGGGCAACATAAGGCATGATGACAGACAGCACATAGTGGTCCAAAGGTTCTACCTTTCTTCTTTTTTCCACCACCCTTCTTCTTTGTCTTTGTGCCCAATGCTAGCCAAGCCTTAATATCAGGATCATCTATTGTTCTGGTAGGCTGCAATTCCTGAAGTGGGTGAGATGTGACACGATCTGATCCATTTGGCATTAGCAAAACTGTGAATTTGATGTGTGCAACATAATCACCTGAAAAAAACACCAATAATGTGAGGCATTGAACAGTGCTCACACAAATATGATAATGTGATTATCTATAATATTACCAGGCTTTTCATGCAGGACAGGGTAAGGTTGCAGGAGCTCATGATTCACACATTCCACTAAACCAAGACGAGCTCTTTTCTCTTCCAAAGCCCTATTATAAAAGAACCAACTTTTAAAGTAGAACAAAGAGAGTAAAATTCAAAACCTCCGGTTTGAATATAGCATTATAAACATGTAGGTGATCAAATTACCTAGCAGAGAATGGCATGATTGGAAATTTTTGACTTATTTCACTGAAAATGAACCGAGATGCTTTCATCTTCAAGTGATAGCTCTTGTCAACAGCCCTCTTATAAATAGTTGTCTGCTTCTCATCCAACAGCTTAGGCTGCAAGTGATTGCATGAAAATTTACTTAAAAATTGATAAGAAATTGCATCATTCTGGTAAATATATTAATATAACTAAACTACCTTGCCTTCCCCAGTGCTTGCCACAATATCAATTGAATAAACTTCATTCTCCTCGAACTCTGCATCATCAACTTTTGTATCTGGATTAGAAACACTTAGAACAACCTTATTCCCATCAATCACAAACTGCTTCATTTGGTGGCTAAGAACACCCTCCAAAATTTTACAATCATAGGCAGCAGCAACCTTCTGAATTGCATCAGTTACATCCTTGTTCTGACACAACAAAATTCAAAAAACTATTTATTACTACTTATTACATAACTAACTGTAACAACAAAAAATAAAAAATTTAGCTTTTCAACATACAAATACTAAGTTCATCTAAATAGTAAATAAGTAGTTGCAATTTTTATTTGAACATAAGATCAATAACACTATTACATACACACTAAACCATCTATGGCAATTATGCAGTGAAGGAAAAAAAAGAACATTTATGGGTATTAATTTGAACATTATAGTGTGTTACTATGTAGCCTACAATAGAAAAAAAACAATATATAAACCAGCATGACCATTAAACTAATTCTCCAGCCAACTATGTAGCACCAACACACAACATATCACCGTACCACACTCCGACACGTCAATTCTAAAATAATCTAGATTTCAACATGTTAAAGAAATATAAAACCATTAATTGTCTCCTAAGAGCTTAAGTTTTTGGGTTGAATTGGTTCTTTACATGGTATCAGAACCTGGGTGTCACGGGTTCGATCCTCACTGCCCCCTCGCTTTCTTTCTAGTGGAATTTCTTAGCACAAGTTGGCTGAGCATGATGCATTATCCACTCTTCATGCCCAATGGGCTTTCGTGTGAGGGGGCGTGTTAAAGAAATATAAAACCATTAATTGGCCTTTTCCTAAGAGCTTAAGCTTTTGGATTGAATTGGTTCTTTACACAACACGTTTTAATATTAAATAATATTTTTAATATATATATAGTGTATATTACATTTCATATTCAACAACTTAAAAAAAAAAATGAAACAAAACCGATAATATCCTTCAATTTAACCAAAAAAGATTCGAAGAAAATATATTTTAAATATTAAATGTATTTTAATTTTTTAAAAATTATAATTTTATTACAAAAATACCATTTGACCGTGTCCGGCACGATCAAATTCGCGTGTTGGATTGGTCAACGTGTCGGAAATGTTAACCACGTAAAAGGAGCATGTCGAACATCCGACACCAACTCTTTATGTTTTTTGAAGTGTACGTGCTTCATAGCCAGCCAATCTCCATATAGCATTAACCTAGAAAGCATGGAGAATTTAAAACAGATGAAGAGTCAGTGTCCAACACGCATCGGACACATGTTCGACACACAGTCAACTCCCGACATATGACCAATATGCCACCTACTTTAAGTCTTACATTTTCATATGTATTCTATCTACAAATTGCCAAAAAATTACAATTGTTTCTAAAATTTTCACTTTTCCAGTAATAAAAGATGAAATTTTATCCATATGTAAAAGTACTATATCACGCTGTCAACTAAGCTGGTTCCAATCTTGTGGTCAATTATAAACTATGAAGTCACATGCAATAAAGCCACATAAGCACTAGTGCAATTTCAACATTTGAAGTTTCATATTAACTAAAGAAACACACACAAGTGTACCAAGAAACTGAAAGCTTCGCCAAAAACAAAATAGTAAAACAATTGCATTAGTTGGAAAGTAAATAACGAGAGACACAAATCTTTAGATAGATAGTAAATAATGCTAGCAAGTATTCCTTGGGCTGTGACTCTCAAAGAAAAATTTTCTTGAAACTATTGTAAAAATACCAGCAATTTAGCAAACTAAACTCCAGATTGTTTTTCAATATAAACACCCTATCAGAGTAACTATGACATAAGCTTCACTTGGACAATTGTCCATAGCTTTTAGTAAGTATTCATCACATAGGGTTAAAAATTGTGCAAAAAAGGTTCTGATTCTGCCTGCAAACAACCAAAAGTAAGGTTCCTTATGGCCATAGTGCATGAAACAAAAAACAAATGACAAGAAGCACACAGCAAGTATTGCTTTAAGGTAACTAAAAATGCAATGCGAAAAAATGTTATCTGATACCGACAAACTTAGACTGTGTAGTAGAAACAATTCCATGAAACTTGTTGAAAAGTGAATTAGAAAGCACTTAATCCACTCTGCGACTGAAACTAAATAAAAATCTATCGGGTGCTAATAACATGCTAGGGAAGTATATCACTTGAGAATTTGGATCCTCCAGCAGTATAGCAAGGCCCCCTAAAAGAGATATTCACATAACCTATGGTGTCTGCAATTACACATTAAGCAGGACCAAATTGATTGTGTCTATTTCTACCCCTAAGCATTACAGAAGAGATGTCCAGGTATATTGCTAGCAGATAAAAGATTCTTCATCAGTGTAACTATGACCAAAATAGGCTTCGGCGGTGTTTATCCATAGCCTATAATGGGCACATTGACCAAAGTGGTTGATTTTTTTTAAAAAAAAAAGGTACCATAGTAGAGACATGGCAGGCTCTAACTCCTTTAATAATAATAAAAAAAGACGCTGCTGTCACGTGACTACAGTCTCATCCCACTCCCACTCCCTCCCCCTATAAATAAACCCCATCCCACCCTCATTCACTCACTCACACTCTTAACACGATTAATTCGGTTACATTCATTATAGTCATTTTATATCAACACATGTGATTCAACTAAATAAAATAATGTTACGTAAATAGTCATTATCTAAATGTCATGCATAAATAACAATAAACAATGTCATACATAAATGTTAGTGATGTAATATAAAACCATTCATGTGTCATCACATAACTTCTGAAGCTTTAGGGGAGAGTTGGTTCATGACAATAATTAACAAAAAGTGAAATATTATAGAATTAATAATAAAATCAATCACTATGGACATTCTCGATGTGATGATATTGCTCATCCGAAGATAAAAAAACACTAAAAAGGGTGATGTCTCACAATTAGGGTCTACCCTAACCACAAACTCGGGATATGAGCATCAAACGCGAGCTCTAGAAAATCAGTTATGATTGTACCCTGGATAGAATGTGAAGATAGCAAGATGCCCCAAAAATAGGAGATATAATAGGTGTGTCAGCTCTCTATCCTGATATGATCGATCAAATAGCTGTATAGTGATAAGGGGATGGATAGGAGGAACCTCGATCATGGTTGATCCCTATAGTACAGCCTCCCCTCTAATCGAGCCAGTAGTTAAGGAACCACAATCGTGAGGCAAATCATCACCCTCATCCATTCATTTTTATCTCCAAATGAGCATGTCCATCACACCGAAAATGAACATAGTAATTATTATTTATTTTATTATTAATGGTATGACATTTTACATTTTGTTATTTATGTATAACATTATTTATTCTTATTCATCTAGAACATTTAAATAATGACTATTTACATAACATTGATACTTTATTTATCCAAATTGCATGTAATGATATAAAATGAATACAAACGCAATGAAAATAACCAAATTAAACATGTTCATAGTAGGAGACTATGCTAAAGGCTCTAGACCTTCTAGTGCGGCGTCTCATGGGATGCTATCAAGTTTGCCACAACAATTGAGTTTGCCATGTCACCACAACAATAACTTTATTTAAAATTTTGATCACTTTAGTCCATGTGCAGCCTAAAATATCTTTCATCATATAGAGATCATTTCATCAAAATTACAAATGAAATAGTTCTAAAGGAAGTGGAAAACTGGAAATAGACATGAAATATATCCTATACAATTTTTTCTCTGATTTCAGTCAACAATGAAAGGAACTATGTTATGCAGGGGAAATAACATCCAATTGGCCTGAACTGACAACCAAGTAAAATAAAAAATAGAAAAAGAAAAGCGAATAAGATTAGAAACAACACAATTTAAAAAGAAGAAAAAAACAAAATAGGTCTCTATCAGTGTAACTAAGACAATAAAGCTTCATTGGAGTTTACCCATAGCTCATGACAATTTTCATCATTTAGAGATCAAAGTTCACGAGAAGGGAATCACTATATACTACATATGGACAATTTAACAAAGTAAAGGACGAGACCAAAAATCAGGGGGAAAACAAAAAGGTAACGCAAGCCGACAACTGGATACAGGCAACAAATACATTAGTTTTGTGAAGAATGCCAGGGATCCATTAAGAATACTTAACAAGACATTATGTCAGAAACAGAAAAGGAGAATATATAAATGGTTTAAAAGATGCAACCTTCTCAAGCAATTTGATGGGTTTTACATAATGGCTGATTATGTTGCCTAATATTAATATGTGTGGATACCGGTCTCATTACCATTATGAAGCATAATATACATAACAATTGTTTCAAAATATAAATGCTACAAGTTTTCACCAGCAAAATGGGAGCCAAAAAGCAATTAAACTGTTCAATCAGTTCCTACGGGGAAAAGTTGTCAGCTAAATAACTACAGCAAGAAATCCAACCATGTTATCATTAATCACACAGACCAAACCAAGCATAAAAGCTATTTAACAGAATCAACTCAGGCATATGCAAACAAGATTATAAGTAATAAAATCAAATATCATCTCAGATTGTACAAAAGCAGATATAGGAAGAAATTTCTTACATATGATTACCTTCCTTCCTGGCCTTACAAGCCTCAAGGCCACTTCAGCAGCAGTGTTTGCTGCTGCAATGACATCAGCTGTCCGTCCTGTAACTGGCCCCTCCTGAAGAACATGTGTGTGCGCCACAGCAGCAATGAACCCATCTATATGACAAGCCATATCACTGTAACCAACCAAAGACACCATTACTACCGTTTGCCAACAACAGCCAAAAGTAGGGTCCTTTCTTTCATTATTTATCACAAAAACATGCTTTGAAAAAAGTCTTACATTTTCAGTATATCACCTTCTTCCAACACTGTTTCATCACTGGCGAGAGGAGAGAAGTGACATACAGTGTTGTTTACAGACAAGCATGTTGGGAAGGCAACACCTCTCTCAATCTTCCTCTTCACATTCTTGTACATGTTACCAGTTTGCCTTTATTAAAAAACACAGCACACCCCATAAGCTAAAATCACAAAAAAAAAAACAAGAAAGAGAGAAATTATACATATCCATAACAAATACCAAAATTAATTGTAAAAGAAAACAACAAAGAATTGGATAAAATTAAATATAAAAAAAAACTTACTCTCTAATATATGAATCCCCTTTCTCGCAAATGTCTACAATCTTAGCCTTCGGTTTACATTCTGAAATAACTAACTGCAAAGCCTCTATTTAATTAAAAGAAAGAAAGAAAAAACCCATTACTTATCAACACAAAAATAGTCAGTTATAACAAGAACCCATAAAGAACCCAATGTATCCAAAAACAAAAAACCCAAATAAAATTTGAGAGAAAAAAGAGAATGCAACTCACTGTTAACAATCTCAGCTGCACTCTTGTACTTGGTGACGACTTCAGGAGAAGTGAGATCCAACTCCTTCTCCTCTCTCTCATCGTCTGACATGGTAGCTTGGTTGATGAATCACTGTGGCTTCTGATTCTGAAAACACCCCAAAAGAAAAGAAAATTAAAAACCAAATCTTTATCCTAGTGGGTTGCGAAACAAAGCATCAAAAACAGAAAAGAAGGAAGACCCAGGTGAAACTTTGTGGAGCTGAATGTGCTTGCAGCGTAACTCACCGTGCAGGGTTTGAGTGCAGCAAAGAAATGAAAGGGTTTAACGTGGAAAGTTGGAAAAAAAAGATAGAGCCTAACAAAGCGGTGCGAAATGGTTCAGTGTCAGTGCAATCAACTAGGGTTAGTATAGTGGCTCAGAGTCATGGAACGGTGGCTTATATAGGATTGTCACATTCGTTACACAAAACTTTGGCTTACGTTTTTTATTTATTTATGAGTTCGTTGTTTGTCATTTTGAATGACACAAATTATGTTATTTTAAGAGAGAAATAAACACAGAAAAACGGAAATCATGGGAGAGAGAAAGTGGGTGGTTTTTTTAATTTAAAATTCAAATTTTCTGTGTCTGTAACTCTCTTAAAATGACATAATTTTTTGTTATTTAAAATGACAAATAATTTTCTCTTTATTTATTTATTTATTGATTGATTGCTAAAGGTTTTTGTTTTTTTAATTTCAGCTTGATTAATCGAATAATCTGGTTAGTAATAGAGTTTTCACTTCGTTACCCTCTCTCTTGAGTGTTTCTATATAACATATGCATTTTACTGTATGTTTGATTATTTTATTTTCGGATGTATTAACGTTTTGGCTTGTAAGTACTCTGATGACTCTGATGAATTTAAAGGATAGTCTTACTTTTGAGATTCTCATGAATATAATGTCATTGGCACGTGGTGCAATTCTATTTAAAAGAAATAAAAAAAGTTGGCTATAATTGTTTCATTTTCTATATGAAATTATTCGTCTCGTATTTCTAAAAAGGGAAAATTTATTTGGGTCAAAAACTGACAAAAAAAAATAAAAAATATGAAATAAAGAAATATCAACCTTAACAAATATTCATTCAGGGGCTGTTTGGTTGAAGGATTCTTTTGAGAATGATAGATAAATGAGAAGTGGGAATGTATGAAACCATCGTTTGGTTGAATTAGCTTCCTCACTTAGCTACCTAACTGTGATTGCTACCAAACCTATTTCCATATCTTTTTCTACCGAGATTGCCGGCCAAAGTTGCCCTTTTGCAAGGTGGTATTGCTGAAAACCACCATATTTACTCACTTGGCTACCTAAAGAAAAGACCAGTGTACCCCTTGTGGGAGGTAACTCGGTGGAACAAAAAAAATTGGATGCATTCTCTGCTCTGCTCTGTCGTTTACCTTCTCTGCTCTTCTCTTCACCATCCCATGTCGTTTACCTTCTCTGCTCTGTTTTCTGCTTGTGGCGTCGTTCGCGATCCTAGTTTGGGCGCGCAGGTTCATGCCCAGACACTGTTCGTTGGTGGGTTTGACTCTGATTTGTATGTCAACAACACCATGATCGATATGTATGTGAAATCTGGGCTTTTGCATTGTGCGTGCAAGGTGTTTGATGAAATGGTTGAACGGGATGTGGTTTCTTAGACAGAGTTGATTGTTGCGTATGCCAAGAGTGGGGATATGGTGTCTGCAATGGACTTGTTCGATGAATTGCCTGTTAAGGATATGGTGGCTTGGACTTCATTGGATGATAAAATTATGTGGTCGGTGCCAGTTTGTAAAAACAAAACGAGGTTATTTTCGTAAAAATAACTTTTTTCCCATCTATATTTTACCTACACCCAAACATAGACTTTATAAAAGTTACCTAATTTCTCCATCAAAATTTTATCCCACCAAACAACTTTTTTTACATTTTCCTATCAAACTTATATTCTAACCATTTCCCTAATAATCACATTTCCCTATTATTCATAAAATCTTCTCCTCAACCAAACGCCCCCTCAAGTACAATCAAATGCAATTCCCGTGAAAAGAAAGAGGAGAGGTCAAGAAAAATAAGATAGGAACATATAGCGGTGTTTGGTAGGAAGATATTTTTAGATGTTTGGGAAAGTGAAAATGAGTTTTCTAGAATCCTATATTTGGTAACATATTGGAGAAATTTTTTCCTATAAAATTATTTTTCCGAGATTTCATTTTATGTGTTTTCTAAATTAAAATACCACCGAAAAATACCATCCAGATGATGGTATTTTAAGAATTCAAGATGATGGAAAAATATAGATTAATTTTTCAGACAAAAATAACCAAATATTGTATCAGAAAAATTAACTCAGCATTCTCATAAATAACATTTCAGGGTATTTTTGTCCACAAATCGTAAATAACATTTCTCCATTAGTCGGATTAAAAAAAATACCACACGTCAAATGACTATTTTTTCCACTGCCTAGGTCAAAACCAAATGCACGGAACAATAATATACCGGTATTTTGTTTCTTGAAGACATACCAAACATACTTAATATATTTTACCTACATCACTTTTCCAATATTCCTATCAGATTCTCCATACCAAACACCCCTAAGGGATCTAGTCCGAATCCTAATTGGTCAACTTACAAAAGTTTGAAGAGAACCTTAGAAGTAACCAATGAATTGTTTCAAGAAATTTAGCTGCAATAAAAATTATGTCCTGTTAAGAATGGCTCATGTTTTCATGAAATTTGGCTTCAACAAAATTTAGCTTATTTTGATAGCTAAGATCTCTACATGTTTTGAACTTAAGGTTATATCCTATAATAAGTTTATTTATTTGTAATTACTTATATTTTTTTTAGGGCTAAAATTTGGAAGGTATTTTGAATTTGAGCTTAAATAATCAATTTTGTTTATTTGTATTTGGTTATCCTTATTTTGTGGGCTAAAATTTGATGTGTTTTTATTTGAGCTTATCCCTATCAGATAATAATTTTATTTATTCGTTCATTCGTTAAGAATGGTCTACATTTTTTAGAAATTTGGCTTATATAAAGGGTTAAGATTTAGGACCAGTTTTATGTTAGTATGTAAGAGTCATAAAGACAATCTTATTTCAGATGAACAATTGTTACTATTTGGCATTTCATGTTAATTTACTTTGAACATACTTTATATTTGTCATATTTTCTCTTGCCTTTTAAATGACGGTTATTTAATATGTGTTTGAAGATAAAGGCCATAGAGATAGAATGTGTAGCACCATGTGTGCACCCGATGTATTAAACATACATACAGTAATAGCGCAGCTAATTAAATGCGGAAGCTAACTTTTTTTTTTAATTATGAATTGTTATTATTAACCAAATGGATTGACTGATTCTTTTCCAAAATATAGCTTGTATGTAACTTGCAATAGTAACTACACTGAATAACCTCATTCAATATGTGTATCTAGTCACAGAACTACAACACGTACACCGAACAATATCCTGATACATTATACAACTCAAATATAACAAACATGTATGATATCAATGTGGCATGGACAATCCCTATGCTCACCAAATAAGGCACATAGCCAAATAATGTCTCAAATCAAATAACAATACACTGAAAGTAAAGCATAATCAATATCCAGGCATATCAGAAAAGCAGCATGCATAATCAATTCAACTCTGGCCTCCTGCCACCAGAAGTCTCAACCTCAGAGGTACTTGTACTTGAAAATGTGCCCCAACACGGGGTGAGATCTTTAAAAAGAAATCTCAGTAAGACAAGGGGTCCTCAATGATCTCTCTACCCCAAGCTTACTTACATGTGATATATAAGTTCAAAAGCATAATATCATCATAATTTCACAATCCGTGCAATGCAGCATATATCCATGTCATGTGTGTATATACACTCTACTGGGCAGAGAATAAAAGGTAGGACTTACGTGCGTCTACAACCCACAGTACTCTTGTACCTCACCCACGGAGTTACCATCTTGTATGTCTCCACACACTCAGAGATTGTCGTCTAGGTGGAACACCACATACATATCATATGGCAGTTGCATTCAAAATCAGCTCAATAGCATATCAATATTCATCACATATTTTCAGAAAACACATCGTGCATATAACCATCCCTACATGAGGTATGGTGGAACCAACAATGGGCAAAACCGAGGACACGAAAGCTTACCTCGCAAGCTAACAATACCAACAAAGAGTCTTCACAAGTCCACGGTCACCAACCAGTGCAATCACAATCAATGGCTCAAAACAGAGTAAACGAGTGGTCTTGGAGCTTCCTACACAGCTCTATGGTTCTGACTTCACAAGACTACGAAAATGAATCCTCAAACTTGGTCCTTTACCCGCAAGATGGCTTCTTGAAGCCACAAGTGTCAACAAAATGGCTCCCCAACTCAACAACCAAGAAGTCAGCTCACAACTCTCACCAAACAGTAACTGAAACTCAAAAATTAGGTGTCTTTCAACCTCTCAAGACTTATGCACACTCCACAATGGAGGTTTTATGAAGGAATCAAGAGGAAAGGTGGCCTCTTGAAGGTTTCTATGGAGTAGAAAGGCAATGGGGTGGTGGAAGAAGGGTCGCAGCAGCCAAGATAACCAGAAAACTCACGTAGAAGTCAGGGAAAACTGACATAGGTTATTGTGCCATTACTTATATAGGTGCGCTTAACTTAATCCGTCGGTATTAGTGCTAATAGCTTCGCTAATCATTTTAACCTCAAACTTCAGATTCTTAACCTAGCCATTTTTCTAAGATTTGTCATATTTTTATTATAATTTTTGCAGCACTTTGCCGGTACGCATTTTCTACGTAGCCGGTATCAGTTCTGATGTCAGTACGCATTATTTTGACTCCAAACTTGATATATCTGACCTAAGTATTTTTCTAGGAATATTCATATACTTATTATAATTTTCTGGGATACTTCTCCGGTACGCATATATATTGTGAAGCAGAACCGATATCCGCGTTTTTCATCTGAAAAGCGACTTTCAGGGTTGCATTAATTATTTAAGTCATCTCATAATTATTCAAAGTCAATTATAGAATTATTTCTCAAACTCACATTTAATTTATTAAAATTCCTAATTTAACGGTGCGGGTTCTTATAGAATGGGTATTCACTTGAAGATCTATCATGGGATCATGATCACGAGGACTCAAGTACACTACACGTCTATTGCCTAAAGCTTGTCCCTAGTCTTAAGTCACCAAGAAAAGGCATTGGGCATCTCAGCAAGACTAGCACGATGTTGTCTACATATATAGATGTACAAGGTATAGACTTATTTGAATGCGGGCATGGAGATGACTTAGCTGATGTTGTGGGTGGATTTATTAGAGAACAAATGACACTAAATTGACCCGCCGAGAGACTCTACAAGGATTCATTGTAAAAAGTATCATTGGATTTGTAATGTCTCTTATCATTTGATAGTGAGGATCATCCTAAACTTGAGTATGTCATTGGACATTATGTCTTAAGGTTATACTTTGACTGTATATAGGGGTGAAAGTGGGTTAGGTTGGGCCGAACTTTATCTGGAAAAGCCCAAGTCTATGTCAGAAATTTTCAATTTGGCCTGACCTGATAGCATAGTACGAGTCTGACTATTTGTCTGTCCTGGCCTGGCCTGGCCCATTAGCTTGTTAAGATTTAAAATAGAAACTTTTTTATACCTTTTGGTTTTTTTTCATGCCATATTTATTACATAACCAATCTCCACCGTATATTAAAGCTAGGATGGTATCTTCAGCTAAGCTAGAACGATAGGCATAAATAACTCTTTCTCCAACACTAAATGTTGATTCTGATGGTACGGTAGAGATTGGTACAGATCTTATGTCATTTCCAAAGATAGTATTGGTGAGGGATCGAACCTAGGTTCTTCCTCCACATACTTAGCTCACATGCATCAACTAAACTATCACCATTTGGTACTACTATGAACAATATTATTTTATTTAATTTAAAATTTAATTTAAAATAAATAATATGATATAGGCCGACATGTAAGCTTATAGGCTCGACATGTAAAAAAAAGTCTATCACCTACTTTCTAAATAGGCTTTTAAAAAACTAGGGGTTTGTTATGTTTGACTATATGTAATAGGCTAAACCCGGCCTGATATAGGTTAGGCTGTAAGCCCTTGTAGGCTGGCCCGACCCACTTTTACCCATAATGTATGACTCTATCAGCCTGAAAATGGGGATAAAAGTGTATTTTTGGGTATAATTCGAAGTCATGAGTATAGATGGACATACCGATAGGACTCATAGTCCCCTACAAGGAACTAGACAAGTAGTCATTCACAAGACTGGTAGGGCTTGGATGACTTCTATTAGACTCAATGTCATAAAGAGACATGAATCTGCCTTAGAGTTTATGAAAAAATACTCCTAGTTCTATGAAAAGCTTCATTTAGTTGTATAAGAAAGATGATACTTTATCCTTGCTCTCGACTAAATATGATGAGCAATGATTCCGACAAAATATTCAAATCAAAAAGGGTAGATAACTTGGTAAACTCAATTAATTTTAAGGCTACAGAGCATTGCTAGTGTATTATGTGGTCATTAGATAATTTAGACCCGTTAAAGGCATTTACTTGGTTCAAGTTTATATATGTTAATAACTGATTGGGCTTAATGAGTCACACACCGATTTGTTCTTAATGACATGGTATAGCAAGTTTGAGCCAATAATAAGTTATTGGGTTTAAATAAGGTCATGAGTGAAATGGGTCGGAGTGAGACTCCAAGCCTATAAAACAGATTTTTCCATTATTGGGTCAAAATGTGTTGGAAGGTCCAATAGGGTCTTGGGCTATGGATCCTAAAAGTCAAGGAGTTGACTTGGTCAAACTTTTGCTTTGATGAAATCCTAATTTTCAAATTTAGAATAAGGATTAGGGTAATACTAGATTTGAATTCAAGTTTAAGTCTAGTTAAGAGGATAAGGTTATGGATAATGTTAATTATCCATTAAGATTAAACTAAATTAAGTAATAGTAAGATGAAACATTATCCAATAAGATTAGATAAAGCTTCATGAAACAACTTTGGACATTTGAATTTGAATTCAAATGAGGTGGTTGTTAAAACACACTCCACTAAATAAGGAAAGGATATTGGTGAAATTCAAGAGACTTGCTTCATGTAAGACCTATTGGATATATGTTATGTTTTAGTTTAAATTAGTGCTTTATCCACTAACTATGTGACTCACATGCTTCATGGAAAAGCCCTAGCCATCCCATATCCTTCCCTTGCTTATATTGTTGCGCCACTTTGTACCTTAAGACAAAATCATAGTCTTGTGAAAAAATAAATACTTAATAGCCTCCATCTTTGACTATTCCTAGCAAGCTATCAAGGAAGAAGGGATCAAGGAGGAGTTCTCACATGCCATCCAAGAATGATGGTGTGGATCACCATTAGAGGGCCTCATCCACTTTGGCGTCTTCAAGTGAAGAAAAAGGTAAAAAATCCTAAACCTTTTGTGTCTATAATAGGTAGATCCTAGGCTACATACATAAGGAACGTAAAAGGGTTTACATTTTGGATGAAGTGAAAATTATCTTTATCCTTAGAAAATATTTTTGTTTTTGTTTTTTTGGAAGAAATTATCTTTATCTTTATCTTTGTTTATGATTTTATAGTTTGATTGGCTTATAATTGGCATATTTGAAAAGGCACACATCAACGAGAAGAGAAGATTGAATTTTTACTCATAAAATTTGGATAATTGTGTCTTTCTTCATCTTCTTGGTGGAAGAGAGTTTTGTCGGCTAAAAATCGGTAAACAAATGTCTTATCAATCAAGTTCCAAGTTTGGTTGTGGTGACAAAATATGGGGAATCAATTCTTGTTCCTTTTGTGAGCAAGGGTCATTGGTGCAATAACCAACTTCAAGGTTGGGGTTAATGGGTTTCATGCTTACCTTATTCAAAACCTAACTTGGAAAATCCAACTATGACAAGTTTCATGCGAGGTTCACTTCCATCACCAACCACAAACTAACCTTGGGAAAAAAAAAACTTTAATATTATGTAACAGATTTATTATCGTTCAAATCCTGTGGTACACCTACCCAATAATTTTCTCGAAATATATTCATATATAAAAATTTTTATATTTACAGATTTTTTGTTTACAAACTCTTACAATTTATACTATGTCTGACCAGTCAGACTTTAATCAAGATTGTATGATCGGACAAACTAAGTATAATTTGTAAAAAAAAATTGTAAGCGGATCCTTCCCCTGTATACTGTAACACCCCGTATATATCTGGTATGTTATCATATCATCGTATTAAGCTGTGCTTAATTAAAAATGCGGAATATCTTTTTCTTTTCAATTATGATGTCATTAATCATTACCAACTTGCTTACTTAATCATTTAATAAAACATTTCCTGTATGTAAATTGCAAAAGACAGCTAATTGAAATACCTCGTTACTTAAATAACAGATATAAGTCTCTAGTCGCGGAACTACAACACGTAGATCGGACAACCCTGATATTTTATACAACTCAGTTAAACTTAAACATAACAGAAATCAAAGTGGCATGGACAATTCCCATGCTCACCCAAATAAGGCAACAAAGCCCAACAGAAGTCTCAACAACAGCAACATACTAAAAGCAAGCTAAAAACATAACATCAGCAGATATATCCAGCATGCAAAGTGGCAGATAATCTTGTCATGTGTGTCAATGCTATAATCTACTGGCCAGAGAAATGCAGGAATACGTCTATTACCCATACAGTACGCGCCCTGCCGTACCTACCCTTAAGATCACATCTCATCGGGTGAACACCACATACATATCATAAGCATTTGCACTTAACAGCTCAAAAGCATTTCAAATATCAAAGCATGTGACACAGCAAGCATATAACCATACCCCATGGGACATGGTGGAACCAACAATGGCTAAACCGAGGACACGAAAGCTTACCTTGCAAGCTAACAACCCAAGCCAAGAGTCCAACCAATGCTCAAAGTCCAAACACAACAATCACAATATGATTTGGACCAGCAATCATATCAATAAACATAGCTCATGAGCATAAACATAAAGACAACATTTCTCTTTTACGTTTTACGTCTTAAGGCTTCTCGCAAAGCCACAAGCCATTAATCCCTTAGATTATGACTTAGTTAATTATTACAGAAGTTCAACTTCCTCAAACTAGGGTCCACAAACCCCCAATAGCCTTCTGTATGAACAATGCAGCTACTGTTCTTCGAAAACCCAGAATATCCGGATATATGTCGGGGGCATATCCGGATATCAATATCCGGATATCTCTCTGCCAATATTCGGATCAATATCCGGATATCCAGATCCCCATAACCGGATATCCAGATCCCCATATCCGGATATCAATATCCGGATATCCATATCAGGATATTTCGCGACAGAATGCAGTTCTGCATTTCGCGAGATATCCCTCCCAAAGGTGGTTCATTTCATGCATACAGAAGCTTAAACATACGATTTAAGGTGTGTTTAATATTACCCAACATTAGGTTATGATCATAGGTTCATTACATGCATCAAGGTTCCATTTTAAAAAGAAACTCATGATCAAGGTGGTAAGGCTTACCAAGGTTCAAAACAGCAAAGCAAAGGCTCAAGGAGCTCACCAATCAACTCCCCAAACTCTGACTTATACAGAAAACAAAAATGCCACCTCAAAGGTTGGTTCTTGCACCCAAATATGGCTCTTTGGCACCATCAATGCCAAGTAAAAGGTTCACACACTCTCCAAACTCAAAGTCAGCACCCAACTCTCCCTCAAACTGACTCTCTAACTCAGAAGTAAGACCACAACCTACTTCCAATGATAACTCTCTCTCACAACAAGTGTTTAGGGGAAGCTTTCATGAAGAAAATAGCCTCAAAGCTCAAGAATTGAGAAGGGAAAGCAATGGAATAGTGTTCTCTGGTCAGCCACCAAGGAAACTCACGTAGGGAAGAGTGGCACCTAGGGTTTTGAGCCTAAACATGCATATATATAGCCACTTAAGAATAAAACTCACAGTATTATCATTAATTGCTACGCTTAGGATTTTAATCTCAAACTTAGGATTCTGAACCTACTCATTTTTCTAAGATTTATCATATTTTTATTATATTTTTCGCAACACCTTTCCGGTACGCGCTTTTCCATAGCCAGTATCAGTTCTGGCACCAGTTCTCATTATTTTAACTTGAAACTTGAAATCACAGTCCTACATAATATTCTAGGAATATTCATGCACTTATTATAATTTTCTGGGATACTTCATCGGTACGCATTTATACTGACTAGCAGAACCGGTATTGCACTTTTCGTCCGAAAAGCGACTTTCAACATCATTACTCACTTACTACAATTATTAAAGCCTCATAATAATTATTAGGGTCAATTATGAAATTATTTCCTAATTTCACATAATTAATTAATTAACTTCCTTAATTAACGGTGCGGGTTCTTACATATACACTTGTCATTGTTGTACGTAGAAATAATTTTACTTATATATATATATATATATATATATATATATATATATATATATATGAGTTCGCTTTTTCTGCAGTTACTGCAGATAAGTTATCTGCAGCAAGCTAATACGACGTCGTTTTGGGACGGAAATCATGGTGTTTTTGTAATTTTAATTTATTTCAGGGTTATAATAGTCTTTATATTTATATTTTTTTAAGATTTTAATACCAAAACGACGTCGTTTTGGGAATAAATGAAGATAACTTATCTGCATTAACTGCTGAAACATTTTTCCATATATATATATATATATATGAGTTAAATCACATTCATTATTTTTCTTTACTTTTCTATATTATAATTTTTGATTTCATTTGGATAACGGCTAAGCAAACCAATGCGGTGAGAGAAGCGAACTTGGAACTGTATTGTTCCCTCCCCAATTCTTCCATACTTTTCTACCTTTGTTTTATACACGTTTTATTTTGGATTTAATTGGACACACCTAACAAATATTTTTTATATAATGAAAGTTGAATATAAAACTCCTTGTTAGCTAATACTTATCGATGTACTCTCTATCTTATTCTACATCATCGTTGTATATGATAAGGTGTTATCTATTTTTGAGAATCTCGACCCTTTCTTTTTTGGTATTTTTTTTAAATTATTTATCAGTTTGTTGATTACTCAATTAGTCTCATGCGAGTATGTAAAACCTCAATGATGGCAAAGTTTTCCCTATCAACTTTATTTTTTTTAAATATATATTTCATCCACTTAAATTATAACACATGAATTTGTGAGATATTAAAAATTAAAAATGTTACAAAAATATGGTTATAAATACAATTTAGTAAGTCAATGGATTATAATTAAAGTGACTGGATTATATTCGTGAAACTTAAAAAAAGATGTTTGAAAACATTATCATGCTGATTCATGCATATCCTATATCCTTATGTTGTAAAAGAGGGAGCATCGACTGAATAAAATTTCTATTTAAACGGCTAGGCCAGTCTTAAGGAGGTTATCATAATTCATAACAGCTAAATGGGTTTACATTAGGGATACAATGTCCCTGGTGAGGTAATACGACCTGGATCAATCAGATTGGGCATTGGGCTCAAACCCAGCTGTTCAAAACGGTCCAGTATAAAATTCAAGTAGATTGGGATGATTTTTTTTTTTTTTTTTTTGTAGGAATTGGGATGATTTTTTTATTTTTTTTTGTAGGAATTGGGATGATTTTATTGAGTGGCAATATGGTTTTTTATGCAAACTATGAATCTTTGTCTTGATATTTTGGTAAAAAGTTTGGGGTTTCTACTATGGTATGTAAGAGATTTGCCTAAAAATAAGAATCAAGTGGCACTTATATGTTGAAGCTTATTCCCATTTTAATAAAAAATCATTACTTCATTCATTTTTTTAAATTATATATCAAATTATCTATTTTCTCAAAATATATATTAATATGTTCCCGTTTGATCAAAGTTTGACCCAAACTTACTTGTATGTATAAGTCATATTTACTCGGAAAAATAACATGTAAGCATTTAATCGATAATTCATGTTCAACAACAATCACATCAAGAACATGAAAGATGATCTTTAGAATTCATGAGTTTCACATAAACATACATTTGTCCATAAATGCGGAAGATCTTTAACGGTAGAATACTTTCACAAAGTCTTGACCCTTTTCTGTTCTTGTATCTTCTTCTGATAGGGATGGGATACAACTCTCATGGGCAAACAATGATGGACGTTAGTTTCTCTCAGACCCCCCTTATAAGAAAACTGTTCATTATCCTTTTTATAACTGCACCTATCAACAGTTACCTTTATAAATAACTTCCTTAACAGTCAATTACCATTATGCCTTTTTATTAATTAAATCAAATGACACTTAATATTATACATGAGGCAAATAAGGTTTTACATTCTCCCACTTGGCTCATGTCATGAGGTATCCCTTCGTGATTTAATCAATATTCATTATAATGCGCATCTACTAGGCTAAAGGTTCCATACAGTGACCTCATCATAATTCATTATTAGAAATAAAATCAACATGAGTCATGGCGTTTTGTGCTATCAAGTCGGCATAGTCCCTTCCATGTATCACTATATTGACTTTTCTTCCTAACATGATACTTTAATAGGAAGTACACATTATGTCCAACAATAATGTCTTCATTATGGACCATAAATATTTTCAATATCATCACATATACTTGCATGCATACATAAATTGAAAACAAGATAATATGAGAAACATATATTCATCAATGAGCTCAGAGTGTCAACATTTAATACATAACAATAAGTATCATCATTCACTAGCTGACATAATGCCCATTCTACATACATGACCAGTAAATGTCTTGGGCGGTAATCCCTTCATTAATGGATCAGCTATCATAAGATCAGTGCTAATATGCTCTATAGACACTCTAAGTTTCTGAACCTCTTCTTTAACGGCAAAGTACTTTAATTCCATATGTTTAGCACCTTTGGAATACTTGTCGTTTTTAGAAAAGAAGACTGCTGCGAAATTATCACAATAAATTTTTAGCGACTTTTCAATGTTGTCGACCAATCCAAGCCCTGAAATAAAGTTTCGTAGCCATTTAGCCTGAATCGTGGCTTCAAAGCATGCCACAAATTCAGCTTCCAAAGTGGACGCAGCAATTACAGTCTGCTTCACACTTTTCCATGATATAGCTCCTTCAGCTAAAAGATACAGGTAACCACATGTAGACTTTCTTGTGTCTACGCATCCTGCAAAATCTGAATCTGTGTATCCTATCACTTCAAGGTCGTTAGACCTTCTATAAGTAAGCATGTGACATTTAGTTCCTTGCAAATATCTCAGAACTTTTTTTGTAGCTTTTCAATGATCCATACCGGGATTACTTTGGTATCTTCTCAACATCCCAACTACAAAGCTAATATCTAGTCTCGTACAAGTCTGAGCATACATTAAGCTCCCAATTAATGATGCATACGAAATTGCTTCCATTTCTTTTCATTCCAATTCATTTTTGGGACATTGCATGAGACTAAACTTATCTCCTTTCTGAATTGGAACTGGAGATGATGAGCAGTTTTCCATTCTGAATCTCTCTAAAACTTTGTTAATGTAAGCTTTCTTAGACAATCCTAACAGTCCTTGTGATCTATCACGGAATATTTCTATTCATATCACATAAGCTGCCTCACCCATATCTTTCATTTCGAAGTTACTAGAGAGAAACTTCTTAGTCTCATTTAAAAGACCAAGATCGTTAGTTGCAAGCAAAATATCATCAACATACAGAATCAATAATATAAACTTGCTCCCACTGATCTTCAGATTTATACATCAATCAACAATGTTTTTTTTTTAATCCAAAGGAAACAACAATATCATTAAACTTAAGGTACCATTGTCGTGAAGCTTGTTTAAGTCCGTATATTGATTGCTTAAGTTTGCACACCATGTGCTCTTTACCCTTTTCTATGAACCCCATTGGTTGGTCCATGTACACATCCTCATCTAAATTCCCATTTAGAAAGGCAGTTTTCACATCCATCTGGTGTAACTCTAGATTATAATGAGCCACCAGTGCCATAATGATTCTTAGAGAATCCTTCTTTGAAACTGGTGAAAAAGTTTCTTTATAGTCAATGCCATCTTTCTGAGTGAATCCTTTTGCAACTAGTCTGGCCTTGTGACGTTCCAAGTTACCATGAGAGTCACCTTTTGTCTTAAAGACCCATTTACAACCAACTCTCTTTCACCCTTCTGGTAACTCAACAAGATCCTAAACCTTATTCTGTTCCATAGATTTCAACTCATCTTTCATGGCATCTAACCACTTATCAGCATTATCACCATTCATGGCTTGTAAAAACGTTACTGGATCATCCTGAGCACCCATGTCAAATTCAGACTCTTGTAGATATACCACATAATCATTAGAAATGGCAGATCTCCTTTCTTTTTGAGATCTTCTTAATGCTATTTGTTGTGGTTCTTCTACTATGGGTTCACTTGGTTCATCAACAATGATTTCATCATGAGTAGTGGGATCATCAACTCGTCCTTCATTATTATTGTCGTCCTTCATTATTATTGATTGGTTCAATAACATAAGGAACGACGACTTTACTAGAGCTACAAGTCAATGGAACTTGTATTCTTACTTCATGAATATCCACTTTACGTGGTGTTTCACTCCCACTAACTTCACCATTCTCAATGAACCTTGCATTTCCAGATTCAATAATCCTTGTAGTATGATAAGGACAGTAAAATCTATACCCTTTCGACTTTTCTGGATAACCAATGAAATAACCACTGATTGTCCTTGCATCCAGTTTCTTTTCTTGCGGATTGTAATATCTAATCTCTGCTTGACAACCCCAAACATACAGGTGTCTTATACTAGGTTTCCTTCCAGTCCAAAGTTCAAAAGGAGTCTTTGGAACTGACTTACTAGGAACTCTATTTAATACGTACATGGCAGTTTTTAGAGCATAAGTCCACAATGAAACAGGTAAAGAAGAATTGCTTAACATACTCCTAACCATATCCAGTAAGGTCCTATTATGCCATTCTGATACACCATTCTGTTGTGGTGTACCGGGCATTGTGTATTGAGCACAAATACCACGCTTTTCTAGAAATTTAGCAAATGGGCCCGGATGTTGTCCACTTTCAGCATACATTCTATAATATTCACCACCCCTACCAAACCTGGTAATTTTCACCTTTCTGTCTAATTGTCTTTCAACTTCATTAATATAAATCTCTAAGGCATTTGCAGCTTAAGACTTATCATGTAGCAAATAGACATAACCATAACGTGAATAATCATCAATGAAGGTGATAAAATATTTTTCTTTATTGAAAGCATTAACATCAAACAGACCACATACATTAGTGTGTATAATTTTAAGAAGCTGAGTGCTTCTTGTGGCCCCTTTCTTTGTGTGTTTTGTTTGTTTTCCTTTAATACAATCTATAACACCTCACAATTTTAAATCAAGTAATTAAAATATTAAGTGATCAATCAAGTGATGGATTAGTGAAAATCCTAAAGATTAGGCCAAAATACAAAGAAAGGGCAAAATGGTAATTAGCCAACACGCAACCCTAGGAAGATACAAATTGAGTAGAAGGTCTCAGATGGTAAAAATAACCCTGGAAATGGGTTGAGAACGAAAAATTGAGTGGACAGGCAAGTTTCAGAAAAATCAGTGAATAGTGTTTTTCGCGGGTAAAAATATCGCGGTACGATTGCACCGTAAAACGTGCCGATTGAGTTTTGAGCTCTAGGTTTCAAATATGAGTTATAAATGGTTTGTTGAGTTAGGAAATATGATTTTGATGAAATTTGATGGAATTGAGTCATTTTGGGAAAAATTGATGAATAGTGATTTTCCGGTGTAAAAATACTGCGGTATAATTGTACCGATAAGCGTGAAAATTTTATCAGTATTTTTAGGAAACAAAAATATGACGTGAACAAGAAAAATATATAGGTCATGAATTTGTGGTTGTAACTAGTGATTGATTAAAGTTAAATCGCGTGTGGGACCCGCCTATGACTTAAGTGACTTAAAAGTCACATTTTCATGACATTTCTCTCTCCTTCCCTCCTCCTTCTTCCCGTGACAGCCCCCCCTCCATGGACACTCACCTTTGAAGTTTTTTTTCTCTCTAACTCCATCAAACCTAAGCCAAATCATGAAAAGTTGAACTTGAAATCCATTGGAAATTGCCTCCTAAAGCCATTGGTGGCATCCTTAAACCGTGAAAGTGAGTAAATTTTGAGATCTTCCCCTCACAAGGCCGCGGCTCACTTGAGGAAAAGGGTGTTCATGGAGCTTTGGAATGCTCCAATGGTGGAGTATGTGTAGGAGGAGCCCATTGCCTAGCATTTGAGTGAGTTGTTACACCTTTTTATTTGTTGATTCTTGTGATTGAATTTTGAAAACCTAAAGCTTTGAATTGATGAATTGGGATGTTAGAGAGCTCAATTTGAAAATGTGTATTAGATGATAATGTGTTAGAATGATGTATTAAAGCTAGAAATGCGATGAAATTTATTGGTGAAAATTGATGAATTTAACTTAGAAAAATTTGATGATCATGATTTTGGACTTGTGAATTTTGGTGTTGAGACTTGTTTGATGAATTGTGGCATGATGATATAATAAGTTGTGTGAAGGTTGGAGTGGTTAAAAATTGAATGGAAATTCCTTGGAATGTCATAGGTCAAAATTCGAACCTTTGAAGAAAAATTGAGGAATTGATGTTGAAAAATGATTTGGATGATGATTTGTGTAGTTATATGGTGCTTAGATGGGTTGTGTTGTGGTTGAAAAGTGTTTGAATCAATGGGAAAAGAGAATTGTGTTTAGAGACCTAAATGAGACCTAAATGTTCCAGTTGACTCCGTGTCATGGTGTGTGATCCGGGTAAGAGCACACTAGGAATGTCTTTGGCGTTTTGGATGGTTTGGGCATCATGGTTGTGGTTTCTGTGAACACACCTTGGATGATACCCATAGGCTTATATATGCCCAGGGCGTACGTGGAATTGGGGTTACCATCCCGTATCGTCGTAGTTTGTATCTTTATATTCCCCATTTCTCTAAATCCCTTGCTATATCCCGTTTTCAAAGTGGTTGTTTTATTCTATTGATATGCATCGAAGTGAACCATTGAGTGGAGTTTTCTCCAGAACCTCTTGGTTACTGAGATATATTCGTATATCTCACCCCGTCTCGAGACATTTATTTCAGGAGGTAGCAGTGGAGCCGGAGCAGTGGGTAAGAGGCCCGCAGAGTGAGCAGTGGAGTGCTTCATATTTTGCATTTTGTTGGCCGTGTGGCCTAGGCTAGACTTAGAGCATGAACATCTCATATGTATGTGGGATGAGCTTCATTAGCATATTTGTTCATGCCATTTTGCCTAAGTCTAGTAGTTATGTATTTGGTTATGTTGTTATTTGAATTTAAGTTGTAATATTGGAAGAATGTAAGTTAAAGTTTAAGTTTCAAGTTGTAAGTTGTAAAGCAATATTGTAATCGTATTTGATGCATGACTATTTATGATGGAAGGGCCTTAGGCCTATTTTAGGGTATGATTACATGTATGATGAAAATATGCATGAAAAAGGTATTAGTGATTGCAACTACTTAAGGATGATTAATGTGAACTGTATGCCTAATAACTATAAACTGGATTGGGTTGTAAGTGCCCCAAGGCGTTGTTGGTCCTTGTGTGTGCCACCATTGGATTATTATTGTATTATCATGTGATTATTAGGTACATTTGAGGTTTAAATGATTTTTACAAATTTGGGATTATTGGAAAAACAAAGGAAACTCTGGCGAATTTTCTGTAGAATTGACAGATTTTAGGCGAACTTCGGGAGAGCATATCTCCCTCCATAGAGGTCCAATAGGGACGTGCCATACGCCATTTTGAAGGTTGAGATGTCCTCTATCTTGTGTTCAAATTTGAGGAAATTCTGTGTTGATCTTCGGCCTGAAAAAAATGGAGAAACGCGGACTGCCCATGTGCCACTGCATCTGGGGCAGTTCTGGTCCTGATTTGGGAAATTAATTCCCGCTTCGTTTCTTGGTAAAATTAAGCGTGTGATATATCAAAATGAAGTTTGAGATGTCTAGTTTGTAGGATAAAATTTTTAGAGCAAATGGATGAGTGGATTGAGTGCAGTAATTCGAGTAATGTGAGTGGTTTGGAGCTGTTTTTGGGGTTGGTTGGCTAATTGCTTATCCAACTTCAAACGACGATAACCGGAGCTAATGAGCTCCGAATTGAGCGTGTGATAGCTTGTTAAAAAGGGAATTAAGTGAGACAAAGATGTAATCTGAGAAGAAGGTTTGGTTGCGAGCGGTGTGGTCGCAGAAAAATTAAGAGTGAAACTTGTCCGAATGGGTAAAAACGTAAAGTTTGGAAATTGGCTAAGTGAGTTTATGGGAACTCCTTAGTAACTTATAATAAGTAATGTAAGTTATAAAAATAGTTTAAATAAGTCTTCCGCAAGAGTTTACGGTTACGGTCACAGCTTTTAATTATTACGCTTTTTATGTTTTAAATGCTCGCGTAATAATCGGAAAAAGTTTATTCGCATTTTTATAAATGAATTGCTGTGATTGTAGCTGCGCTTAATATCATAATTAATGTTAACAATACCGGTGTACAACGGGTTATTACACAATCCACACAAACATTCAAATCAGTAAAATCTAAATCCGGAAGGATTTCATTCTTCACCAATCTTTGCATTCTTTCTTTGGAAATATGTCCCAAACGTGTGTGCCACAAGTAAGCAGAAAATTCATTAATTAAGGCACGTTTAGTACCAACATTATGATGCAGAGTCATAAGTGTTTCAGTATAAATATTATCAAGACATAATTTATATAATCCATCACATAAAGTACCATTACCAATCAAATGATTGTGCTTGTACACACTGAAACTACCACTACCAAATTTAAAAGAGTATCCAGCAACATCAAGTTTGGAAATTGAAACTAAATTCCTAGATATACTAGGGACAAAAGAGTTTCACATAAGTCTAAATGAAATCCACTGTCGAGAATTAAATGGTACGTCTCAACAGCTTCCACCGAAACTTTCACTCTATTGCCCATAAAGACAAACTTTTCATTTGGCCTTGTGGTTTGGGTCATAAGGAATCCCTGCATTGTATTAGAAACATGAGTAGTACAATTAGAATCAATCCACCACGTATTATAAGGGACTTCAGCCAGGTTTGATTCATAACATACATAAGCACTAGGCTTAACTTTTTTTTCGAACCAAGCCTTGCGTTTCAGGCAATCCTTTTTGAAATGCCCTTCCTTTTTACAGAAATGGAATCTCATCTTTGCATAATTTTCCTTTTTGTGGATTTTAGAAGAAGAGGCCTCATTCATCTTAAGGGGTCCTCCTCCTCCTCCTTTTTTCTCATGCTTCTTAGCATTATTCTTTTCAGCTCCTTGATGCTTCACATAATTGATGAAATGAGCTCCATGATTCTTGAGTCTGGTTTCCTCCTGAACTAGCATATTGTGCAATTTATGCACATTCCATTTATCTTTCATGGTATTATAATTCATTTGGAAAAGACCATACTCAGATGGTAATAAGTTCAATACGAACTACACCAGGAAATTCTCATCCACAGCCATTCCCAATGATTTCAATTTTGCCACAATGCTTGTCATATCAATAACATGCTCATGCATAGTACGCGAACCATCAAATTTCATGGTGGTCAGTGTACTCATAAGTTTCCCAGCAAGAGACTTATCAGCAGTTTGGGAGCGTTCTTCCACAAGTTTCATCATTTCTATAGCACTTTCAGTTTGTGGAAGAGCTGACTTAATGTTGCTTGCAATGCTCATTTTCATGTACATCAAACTAATCTGTTGGATCTTTCCCAGTTCTTAAAATGGTTCCTTTCATCCTCAGTGCTTTCAGGAGTAACAACACCAGGTATCTCTTCTCTTAGAGCCATATCCATATCCATTACCCCAAGGTAAAATTGGATTTTCTCTTTCCATTTAGAGAAGTTCAGCCTATTAAAAACTACAACAGTTGAGAACATGGAATGTGTGGCAACAGGTACTGCGAGGAATAACATTTAAACATTAATGCTTTGAGTCATACATATCACATACTAACATACTTCACAGATCCAAATATACTAACTTCAATGCATATTAATGTTCACCTTTGGGGATCCATTAACATACAACATCAACCATAATGATGCTATAAAATTTCACATAATTTGGCAATGATGCATACTCCTATTAGAAATATTTGTCATCTTTGGATGTCCAAATGCAAGGAAATATACCAACAATACCAACGTCCATGTTCATTTTATAAAACAAGTAATCATCCTTTGCGTTGGTCCTTAACTGTCCTATAATAATGAACTTCAATATACCACAACATGAACAATTATTTCATACTATTCATAGCATCACAATCATGGTAATTGAAACAAAATCATAATATTTGAAATTAAAATAACTCTTCAAGATTTGGCCACTTTGGTGACTAACAAATCTACCATATTTAATTCCAAAACTTTGTCCAACTTTCATATGTATCAATGTCCTTTCACGTTTTTCTAATAATTCATAAAATGGAATAAACATATGACAGTGACACGATCTGTCAGTACAAGGACCATAGAATCGGTGCGAGTTAGCACCGTTCCCTCGCAATCCCGAGCGGTGGTCCAGTAGAAAATCTAGAAAAGTGATGCGGAACTGCGTCATTACCGCGCGATCCAGCGCCTGTGTTCCAATATGATTTCCAGTGAAGTGGCGCAGATCAGCGCCAATTTGGCGCGATCCCGCGCCGTAGTCCAGAAGTCGAAACCGGCAGAATCGTTCATTCATTCTTTCATAATACGAAAACCATAAAACTAGATTGACATTGCAACTTTGTCCATAAACAAAATATGAACGCACAGTGTAAGATTACAATATCAACAGTACTTGGACATTATTTAATAACAAAACATGGATTTCGTTCCCATTCCTTTCCAACAAGAATTTTCAATAATAAAATCCAGAGGAATCAACAGTCATGGTGATCAAGAATTTTCAAAAAACCCTATCTTTTCATGAATTAAGAATTCATTCATAATTATTCATGGAAAAACATAAATTCTTAAACACATGCTCTGATACCACATGTAAGCATTTAATCGATAATTCATGTTCAACAACAATCACATCAAGAACATGAAAGAGGATCTTTAAAATTCATGAGTTTCACATAAACATACCTTTGTCCATAAATGCGGAAGATCTTTAACGGTAGAATACTTTCTCAGAGTCTTGACCCTTTTTTCTGTTCTTGTATCTTCTTCTGATAGGGATGTGATACAACTTTCATGGGCAGACAATGATGGACGTTAGTTTCTCTCAGACCCCCCTTATAAGAAAACTGTCCATTATCCTTTTTATAACTGCACCTATCAACAGTTACCTTTATAAATAATTTCCTTAACAGTCAATTACCATTATGCCCTTTTATTAATTAAATCAAATGACACTTAATATTATACATGAGGCAAATAAGATTTTACATAACGTACCAAAAATTAGGGTTTGGTCAAATTTTAGTTATATGAGAATATGTTGATATATAGTTTAAAAAAAAAAATGGATTTATATATAATTTAAAAAAATAGACAAATTAATAAATTAATTTTAAAATAAAATAAAATACTCAATCAGCTATATATTAGACTAAGTTGAAATACCCCTTTTGTTTTTGTACAAACATACCCCCAAATTTTTTCGTATTTATACAAAATACGATTTCGTCAAAGATCTTTGTTTTTGCATATATTTTTTTAACCAAATTTGTTCTTTCAATAAAGTGTATTATTTTTAGTTTATCAAAAAAAAAAAAGTGTACTATTTTTACGAAATGAATTCGACTTAACAAACTTCCTGACCTGATACTTTTTGGGTTAGATCATACTAATTCACTTTTTTTCAAGTTTAAGAGAGTATAATTTAGCTTTTAAATAAATTGTAAGGTTAAATAGATCGACTAAACGACTATATCTTTAGAGGATATAAATCTCTTCTCCACACTAAATAATGATAGTTCAAGGAATTGAGCAAGTGCGTGTAAAAAACATTCATTTGATATTTTCCAATGCTATATTTAAAAAGAATTTAAATTTTAATCCCGAAGTCATTTCAAATGGATCGTCATTTATTTATAGGGAAATAATTTTTTTATATTATATAAAAATAATTATTTTATGTTACAGAAATAAAATTATAAGTGATACAAATATAAAAAATAAATAAAAATACAACTTATTTTTTTTGTGTTTTTAAAATTTATTTTTCTTATACGACGAAGAAAAACATAACTCTTATTTTTATTACTACACAATTAAAAGTTACACACTCGATTGAAATGTCACGTCATCTTTCATACCAGTTCAATCAAAACTCAATGCTGTTTACATCCTGTCATTAGCTCCTTCGTATTAACTGCAAAAGAAAAACATGTATGAAAAGAGAAATGACATGATGTCTCGTAAGTGGAAAGTGAGTCTACCGCCACACATGCTTACGGAAGTTAATTACTCAGCGTAATGGCTTGCCAGCCACCCCTCTCATTTTCTAACATAGTCACTACTTACGCAATTTCAAGATTGTATTGTGTACGTATACTTGAAAATAATTTTTTTACTTTTATAGCAAAATAAAAAGGGATATATTTTTCTTATGTTGTAGGAAAAAAATTATCTCAGGTTGTAAAAATAAAAGTATAAGTGAGACCCACAGATAAGATGAGAGAGAAAAAAGAGTGGTGAGACTCAATACCTTTTTGTGTGTGTAAGAGAGTTGTTTATTTCATGTAAAATGAGATAAACATAACCCAAATAAAAAATAACTGTAACAAGAACAAAAATATGATAGAACGGAATTAGGGTAAGAAGGATAAGAATCAGATATTAAGGGGGAGAAGAATCGAAGAGAGAGAAGAGTTATCTGAATATTGCTATCATTTTACTAGGCCCATCAGGCTATTTATACGCAAGTCGGTTACATGTAATTGAAATGAAGCAGAATGTAATAAACAAAAGGAAACAACATTACGAATATTGATTATGGATCTACTACTTATTCAGCCTAATATGAAGTCATTGTACTGGGCTGGCTTCCTTATGACCCTTTTATTGGCCCTTTCACTAGTTGAGCCCGTAACATCATTCCCCGCTTCAAGAGGAGACTTGTCCTCAAGTCGTGTGAGATCCGAAGGGACTGCGCTTGCTTCCAAGGTTACCGTTGTGTCAGTGGCATTTATTAAAGCCACGTGATTGGCAAGTGGATTGGACGGCTGCATCAGATGATCCGACGATAGAGGAGTAGCTTGCAGTGGAGTAGTTGAGGACAGCTGTGTATCACTCGCTGAATCGTGTGGTCCAGGTTTTGCCGACATGGGAATTGATTAGCAACCGTTGATGGTGGAAGTGGAAAAGGCTTCATAGTAGTTGGCTGAAGCTTTGGTCGTTCAGAAAAATTGGAAGTCACTTTCTCTGTTATGTCCTCGAGTTCCCCTGTGAGTGGTGGTGTGAGATGAGTCTCTGTTCCCATTACCCTATTATGCTTACTCTGATCAGTCTTTTTCTGAAACATCGAATCTTAGAGTGTCAAAGAGTCCTTTGTTAAGAACTCCTGTCCTGTGATATTGTCATGCCCACTTGTCAAAATCACATCTTGATCTTCCCAAGTTGAATCTGCCGGTGAAAGATCAATCCATTGTACTAGAACCTGAGGGATCAGCGCTCCTCGCCGCCATATTTGTCGAGACCCGACTATTGCGCGCGATTTGTGAACTAGAGGGCTTTCCGATGCAGAAGCAGGAAAAGGGTGTACCTTGAAGGTTTGTCCAGATCGAAAAGGCCTCAATAACGATACATGAAAGACTGGATGAACACGTCCTGTTGCCAGAAGTTTCAAACGGTAAGCGACGGGACCAATCTTTTCTTCAACTTTGAAAGGTCCATAGAAACGCAAGGCTAGTTTGTGGGAGGACCTTCGCGTGACAGAAAATTGTCTGTAAGGTTGTAGTCGAACCAGAACCATGTCACCCAAGGTAAAGGCCCAATCTTTTCGCTTTTTGTCTTCCTGTGCCTTCATAATCTGTTGAGCCCTGAATAACTTTTCTCTCAATGTTCCCACGAGGTCGCTCCTTTCTGATAGTGTGGATTCTACTGCCTCATTGGTAGAGGACCCCAAAAAATAGGCCACCATGTTAGGGGGTTTGCGGCCGAACATAGCCTGGTAGGGTGTAACCCTGGTTGCTGTGTGGAAAGAAGTGTTGTAATGGTATTCTGCCAAGCTCAAGAATTTGAACCAAGCGGCAGGGTGTGCATGAGAGAAGGTCGCAGGTATTTTTCTAAACATCGGTTTACCCTTTCTGTTTGGCCGTCAGACTGTGGATGGTAGCTTGAACTAAAATTAAGTTTTGTGCTTTGCAGCTTAAATAGAGAGCGCCAGAAATCGCTCAAGAAGATGGGATCACGATCTGAAACAATCGATTCTGGTATATCGTGGAGCTTGCCTACAAAATCCCAGAAAAGTTGAACCACCTTCGTTGCTGAGTAGTGTGCGGGAAGTGGAATAAAATGGGCGCCTTTAGAGAAGCGGTCCACCACAACCAATACAGCAGTATGTGCGGCTGATGTAGGTAAGTGTGTGATGAAATCCATACTTAAGTGAGCCCATAGTTTATCGGATATTTGGAGGGGTTGCAACAGCCCGAGAGGGAGATGGTTTGGGGCTTTCAATTTTTGACATAACTCACATTGTTGGATGTATGTTTTAACATCCTTGCGCAATCCTTTCCAGGTGAAATGGTTGTTGATGCGGTGGAAGGTAGCTTGAATACCTGAATGGCCCCCTTGTACGGAAGTGTGAATGTCATGAAGAATGTTTTGTTTCAAGGAAGAACCGGCTGGAAGAAAGATCTGCGAACGATTCAAGAGCAAACCATTGCAAAAATGCCATTTAGGCAGAGAATTAGGATTTGTTTGTAATTGCTGTATAAGCATGGTAGCATAGGGATCAGAACTATAATCGGACTGTAATAACTGTGTATAGTTAAGTGTGGGCCTAGAAATAGCTATGTAGTGGGCTGGCGGTGCTGCTACGTCCCCTTCAGGAAGTCTGGAGAGACTATCGGCCACAATGTTGGCCTCGCCTGCCTTATATGTTATTGTGTAATTGAACCCCAATAGCTTAGACAAAAACTACTGCTGTTCAGGGGTTTGAATCACCTGATTCATCAGATTGTGTAGGCTCTTGTGATCCGTTCTGATAATGAAATGTGATCCCAGGAGGTATTGTCGCCATTTACTAATGGCTGAGGTAATGGCGAACATCTCGCGCACATAAACCGACTGATTTTGCATTGCTGGGGATAACTTGCGGCTATAAAAAACAATTGGTCTTTCATTTTGTAGCAGAACTGCTCCAATGCCAACCCCTGAGGCACCAGTTTCCACCACAAAGGTATCCAAAAAATTTGGTAAACCCAAAATTGGAGCAGTTATAAGCAGCTGTTTAAGTGTATCAAATGCCTCAGTAGTTGCTTGTGTCCAATGGAATCCGCGTTTGGATAATAGATCTGTCAAAGGAGCTGCAATGGCTGCATATTTCTTGATGAATTTTCTATAATAACCAGATAAGCCCAAAAAAGCCTGTACCTGAGTAACATTAGTAGGAATGGGCCAGTCTAGAATGGCTCTTAGTTTGTCCAGATTAGGTGAGACTCCCCTGCCATTAATTATGTGACCCAAATAAGGAATTTCCATTTGCCCAAACGTGCATTTCTTCCTTTTGGCAAACAAAGAATGAGCACGAAGCTGACTAAGAACAACGTGCAAATGAATCAAATGTTGCTTTGTGGAGGGACTGTACACGAGTATATCATAAAAAAAAATGACCACAAATCGCCTAAGAAAGGCTGAGAAAATGGCATTCATGGTGGACTGGAAGGTAGAAGGGGCATTGGATAGCCCAAATGGCATAACTAAAAATTTAAAGTGCCCATGATGTGTTCGAAACACTGTTTTATGAATATCAGCCTGATGCATCTTGATTTGGTGGTACCCTGAGCGTAAGTCCAACTTCGAAAAGATAGTAGCACCGTGGAGCTCATCGAGTAGCTCATCAATAGTAGGGATAGGGAACTTGTCTTGCACCGTGATAGCATTTAAAGCTCTATAGTCAACACAAAATCGCCATGTGCCATCTTTCTTCTTGACTAATAAGACTGGGGAACTAAAACAAGAATGGCTAGGCTTAATGACACCCTTAAGTAACATATCAGATACCATCTTTTCAATCTCAGTCTTTTGGTAGTGTGCATAGGGATAGGATCGCACTTGCACTGGTCCAGCATTAGGAATGAGATGGATTTGGTGATTGTAGGCGCGATCTGGGGGTAGGGAGGATGGTTCCACAAAAACAAATTGGAATTCTTGCAGTAGTGGGGTTAAACCTGGCATCAATGGCTCGCTGCTCTGGATGGTTGAGTGAGGGGAGGAAGGAGCATGAAAGCACATTAGACATGAAGATATAGAATCCTGCAACATCAATTTGTATAATTATGAGGACGTGATGTGACTGGGCTGTGTATGTCTGTCTCCTTGTAACAAAACCTGAGAAGAATTATGAACAAAAGACATAGTTAAGGCAGAATAATCAGTAATAACAGGCCCCAAAGTTGATAGCCATTGCACTCTTAAGACCATGTCAGCACCCTTTAGCTCGATGACATATAAATCAATTATGAACAAATGGGACTGAATGTCTAATGTGATGGCCTTACAAGCAGCCGAACAAATGAGTGCATTCCCATTGCCAACTTGGACATTGAATGGTTTAATTACATGCAAGGTGAGTCGTAGGTAAGTCGCCATACGTAATGTGATGAAATTATGGGTACTTCCCCCATCCACCAAAATTTGCACTGGTTAGCCCCCTATTGTTCCTTGTAAACGAAAAGAATTCGCAGATCGGTGCCCAAACAAGGCATTAAAACTTATTTCATGAGGAGTGTCAAGCTGGGGAGGATCAGGTGTATCCTTAGTTGGTTCCGTTTGCAGTTTTGTATGGATGTCAGGTGGATCATCATCAGTTCCTTCCAAGTATAGGAGGGCTGACGCCCCTTACAACGGTGACCCAAGACAAAATGTTCATCACAATTGTAGCAAAATTTTTTCTCCCTTCTTGCTGCAATTTCAGCAGGTGAAAGTCTTTTGATAGGGATAGATGGTAGGTGTAGGGGTGGTTTAGGGTTACTGGGTGGTAATATTGTGGTAAGAGGTTGAGCTGGAATGGGTTGAGTGGTATTGGAAGTACGTGTAATCCATGGTTTGGAGAGTCTGGATTCATCAAATTGCTCTTCATAGATTTTAGCAAACGCAAAGGCAGTGGTGATATCATGTGGGCGATGAACTAGGACGACCCTTCTAATGTGGGGTTTCAACCCGGAGATGAAAAGGCTTTTGTGGGTTAGTGGTGTTCAGTCAGGGATTTTGCGAGCAAGTAATTCAAAAGTTGACTGAAAATCAACAACTGATCCAGATTGCTGCAGTTTGGCCAAGGAGCCCAATGGATCTTCGAATTCTGATGGCCTAAAACGCTGATGTAGCGCAGTGACAAAAGAATTCCAGTATGGAAAATTTCCATGGCCGAAGCAAGCTTCGAACCAACAGGAGGCAGGTAAATCCAAATTAAATGATACCAAATCAAGTCTATCAGTATCGGGTACCTGGTGGTAACGAAAGTACCGCTCTACTGCAAATAGCCAAGGTCCAGGATCTCCAGAACTAAATCTGGGAAAATCAATCTTCATGGTACGTAGGTGAGGAGTTTGATGTATGGGTCCAGCGCCTAACACCCCATGCTGAGGAGTAGAGCCCACATTGGTGATTTGAACCTGCATTGTTTGTAATAAGGCAAACATATCCTGGATCTGATGTGTAATACCATCCATCCATTGATTCTGTTATGCAAATTGTTGGTTGTGGGTTAGCTCAAAAGTTTCCAGTCGATGGTCTAAGGTCTGTTCCAATGTGATGAATTGTTGATCAAGAGAGTGAACCTGGGTAGTGAGGTCCCTTAATCTGGTGTTTTCCGCCATTTCTCTCAGCGAAGGCACCAATGTAACAAGAACAGAAATCTGACAGAAAGGAATTAGGGTAAGAAGGATAAGAATCAGATATTAAGGGGGAGAAGAATCAAAGAGAGAGAAGAGTTATCTGAATATTGCTACCATTTTACTAGGCCCAGCAGGCTATTTATACGCAAGTCGATTACATGTAATTGAAATGAAGCAGAATGTAATAAACAAAAGGAAACAACATTACGAATATTGATTATGGATCTACTACTTATTCAGCCCAATATGAAGTCATTGTACTGGGCTGGCTTCCTTATGACCCTTTTATTGGCCCTTTCACTAGTTGAGCCCGTAACAATAACAAAACTCAAACTGAAAACTGTTAGATTTATAATTGTATGTCATCTATTTTTCTTAAACTGCATATGATCAGTCTAACCCACAGTAATTTATGTTTCTCTCTCTCCATTTGTGCCCAGGAAAAAGCTGGAAATAAATTGAGTATAGGATACTAGGTAGATCAGTATAATAGCTTTTTAGGACTACAACTCATTAGAGTAAATATCAGAGTTAATGAGAATGTATTAGGCTTATGGAAGATTGTCTAAATGAAATCTTGATAGAATTTTTTAAATAATAATTTTAATTTTGTAAATATAATTTAAAAGAAATACACAATACCCTTTTTGTGTTAATTTCCTGGTCGTAGGAATACATGAAATGTAACATTGGGTTCGAATTGGGCACTAACATAAGTAAATATTATTATTATGCGTCGTTGTCCATAAATTAACCTAGGAAAATAGGGTGGGAAAAATTATTTGTCTATTTTCGGTAGGAGGTGAAGTAAAAGTATGGTTGGAAAAAAAAAATTCCCCTCATTTGTTTTTCCATATAAAATGGTTATGGAAGATTACCATTGATGGGATGGAATTGTTTTTTTCCTATATGGTAGGAAATTTAACATACAATATCAGTAAAATTAATCCAACATTCCCGAAAAAACTTGGGCCTACCAAACACCTTTTAGTAACTTACCCGACAAAAAATAAATTCTCATCATATTCCTGGAAATTATTTTTTCCAGATAAAAAAAAAATCCTCTACCAAATGCTTCCTAAAAAGCCTTAGGCCTTAGCTATTTAGCTATATGGTTGGAAAGAGTTGATTTAACTAATTAGACCCTACCAAATGATAGTAGTTTAATTGACGTCAGGGAGCTAAACAGGTGACGCCAGTTCTATCGGCATGTCCATCTATACTCATGTATTTGGATTATATCCAAGAGTACAATGTTCTCCTTGTTTTTAGGCGAATAGGGTCGTACAATCAAAGTATAATTCTAGGACATAGTGTTCGATGACATACTCAAGTTTAGGACGATCCACATTACCAAACGATGAGATGTTACAAATCCAACGATACTCTCTATATTGAATCCTTACGGAGTCTCTTGGCAGGTTAGTTCAGTACATTCTATTCTCTAACAAATCCACTCACAACATCAGCTAAGGCATCATCATGTCTGTATTTGATGAGGTCCTACCTTGTATCTCTATACAAGTAGATGACGTCGTACTAGTTTTATCGAGATCACCAATGCCCTATCTTGGTGATTCAAGACTAGGAACAAGTTTTAGGCGATAGATATGTAGTGCACTCAAATCCTCATGATCATGATCTCTATCATAGATCATCGGGTGAACACTTGTGCTATCCCAAGGGCCTTTATCTTTAAATGCATATTAACCATAGATAAAAGTGAGACAAAATATAATAAAGATAAAATATGCTCAAATTAAATAAATCATGAAGTATTAAATAGTAAAAAGTTTACATCTGACATATTGTTTTTAGGACACCTACATTCTAAATACTAAATACTAAATATGCACAAGTGCACGCTTGTCACACACTGCAAGACACGTGACAAGCATGCACTTGCGGCTTTTTGACCCTTCTAATGCAAAATTCTGGAGTATGTGCATTTAAGTTGCGTATCATCCTATGCGTGACTTGTGCAAAAACTAAAACATGACTATAACGTGTTGCGCTCTGCAAAATGTGCATGAGGTGTGTGCATGACTTGGACTCACATTACCAAGATTCACATATTACGTTGAGCTAATTTTTACACAAGTAGTGCATAGAGGTGATCCGCCACTTAAATGCGTATACTCCTCATGCCTATTCACGCGCATTAGATTAATAAATAATTTGTCAAAAGAATTGTACCGATGAAATGTCTTGATTCTACATCAGAAGAGTCAAAAGGCCCGCACTTACTTTTTCACAAGTCCCATGTTATCCTATATGTGGCTTGAATGTGCAAACCCTACATACATGTCTCATTATATTATTGTAATAAAGAGTTTAAAGTTTTTAAAATTACTTTAGATAACTTTATCTAATATTCACCAAAATACACAAAACAAAATATGTGGAGTCCATATGGACCCATGTGAAGAGAACAGAGAGAAAAAAAATGGACCTCATACACTTTTTTATGTGTATTTTGGTGAACATTAGATATAATTATCTAAAGTAACTTTAGAAACTTTAAACCCTTTAATAAAATATTTAAATTTTAAATCAATGTGATAAAATATTTTCTTTCTCATATTATGATAAATAGGCCTAAATGAGCTTGTATTCCCCGATCGCCCCTCTTTGTTTTATTTTATTTTTTTCGAAAAAAATCAACTTTAGTATTTATACATCTTTATTCATAGTTATCTTCATTTTTCATTATAAAGTTTATTATTCTCATTTTTCTTTCTCCTTTATAGCAGTGTTTTAAAACTTCACCTCACCCCCTGGGTTGACCCGGATCAACCCCGACCCCTCCCCTCTGAGAGTTGGGGTTACAAGTTGGACCCTATATGCACATCGACCCCTACGACCTCCAAAACCCAAGGTTTCAGTGACTCACTACATTTTTTTTTTTCAATTTTTTTTTCATGAAACAACGTTGTTTTATTAAAATAAAATAAAATAAAAATACTTGCAATCCTAAATCTAATCTTTCTCTTCTCTTCCAGTGACCCAGACGTCTTCAATCTTCACCTCGCTGTCGTGAATCTTCAAGAACTTATAATCGATTGGTCATTGCTGCAGTGTTCGACTACAAAAGGTAAGAATTTTACCCTTTCAAATGAAATCCTTACGGTTGTCGATAAAAACAAAATCTCATTCTTACTTCCTTTAAATTTTCCTTTGTCAGGAACCTTGTCAAAAGAGACAGAACCGCAGAAGTCATAGGAGATGGTGGTGGAAGCTTTCCTGTTAAGACCCACGTAAGCTAACTTTATTTGATCCAACGAGGTAGGTGCGGCATTACTGTTATTGCTTATTACATTTTTTGAATCTTTGATGATTAGTAGTTTGTTTTTTTATATTTTCATATAGGATATATATATTTATATTTTTTTAATATATAAAACCGGGTTAGCGAAGTGACCCCGTGAACTCTCAGTTGAACCCATGACCCTTGACCTCGGCCGGGTTGATAGTCGCGCCGAGTTTTTAAACCCTTCTTTATAGTGCTTAGAATCCTTTATACGTGGCATGAAACGCTATTTCTTAAGAGAATCTTTTGGCGGGAAAAACACAAAATCCATGACTAGATAAACACTATTTAAATTATAAAGAAAAAATAGTGTAATTTCAGCAATATCATAACTTGCCTCATTCTGTGTCATCAGGGTCTACCAAATGCTGCCAGCATGATGTCCTTCTGACTTACTTGGCTGTTGCCCTCTTTGCTTGAACAAAGAAAACAGAGGAATTAAATTTTGCTTTTCTATTATACCAAATTTAAATCAAATTCTATACAGGTCTTTTATAATATTCTTATTTTTATTTTTGGGAAACTTAAACTAGCTTCTGATAATTTATATGTAGGATTAGTCTTAAAGTTGAGATGTAAGACATGATATGAGTTTGATTCCTACTCATTTATTAAGAGACATTTGGTTTGTATAATTAATTTAATTTACTTTTTAGTAGTTTTTGGAGATTTAAAATTAAATTTTTTGTTGGTACATAAAATTAATTTAATAGGTGAACTCTGATTTGTTTAAAATTTAGAGACTAACGAGATTTGAATATAAATAAGATCAATGAAATGGTTTCAATCGTAAAATGGAAAATTATAAAACTGGAATTCTTGGCTTACTAGAGATGGTGTATGAAAAGTTACTTTTCATACAAGGTCACCGTGGAAAGTTACTTTTATTCGACCAACATTTCCTTTTCGAAGGGTTCTTTTAAAGAGAATTTGGATTCTAATTTTTGATTTATTGATTGACCATCACATAAATAATATTCTTTAAAGATATCCCCAAATTTCAAAGTTTTTTAAAATATGTAAATAATCAATTCTTCCCACCTACTCAAGAGAAACGAGGACGGTGATGATCGAACTCAGGACACGAGCTCTGATACCATGTAAAGAACTATTTTAACCCAAAAGTTTAAACTTAAGCCGTTAAATAAGGAATTTTTTAATGGTTTATATTATACTCTAACAACATTTTTTCCCCTCTTTGGTTCTAAAAATCAAAACCAAATTCCATGAATGTAATTTCTTCTTTACAATAATCATGCAAGCATATTGGCATAAAGGGCACTTGTCCCCTCAGAGGAAGAATAATGCTCCAAGGTTCCTACTCTGATCTAGTAGTTTTGTTAAGTTACCAAATTTTGGATTGTTATCTTTGAAGAGAATGTGATTCCTTACTCCACCAACAATATTGCGTAATGTTTCTTTGCCTAACTTTCAGGTCAGTGCACACAAATTAAGGACCTCCTTGGGGATCTTATCTATGAAGCTTTCCTAGAAATAATGGTCTTTGGTGATTGGTGAAAATAGTACCACTCACGAGATCAGATTCGACAACAAACCCCTCTTTTAAAGGAATTGTTACAGTATAATTCTTTGCAGAGAAAAATAATTTGAACAACTTTAAGCTCCTCTCATATTCATCTCGTGTGCCATTTAATTAGCATCATTTAAAGATATGCAAATTCTATCACAACCTAGAAATTAAAGAGAATTAGAACAGCATCAAATCAGAATTTGGGTTACTCATATCCCTTTAGTTTTCTATGCTTACTAAATCATTATTTTCCACTACATAAAGAAATATAATTTTTTTGTCACCTTTTCATTGTTCTTTTCGAGTTAATATAAACAAATGGAACTACAATAATTTAAGGAAAATATACTTCTCCTTTCATAGGAGAAGAGATTTTTTAGAGCAATTAAAAATAATTATGTCTTACTAGTAAGACATAATTATAATTTTAAAAGTAGTTTTTTCCTCTTTCCTCGTAAAACTGTCGGCTGACGTGACGAAGAAAAAAAAAATAATTTTAATATTATAATTATATCTTACTAGTAAGACATAATTATTTTTAGTTGCTGTAAAAAAATTCCGTTGAAACCTACTAGGATATCGGTATCCAGTGGCGGACCTACATGGGGCTATATAGGGGTGGCCCCCGCCCCCCTAAAACTTGGGGAAAAAATATATACTTGTGTCAACTACTACTAAGTATAAATCAACAAACATAGAATGAGAAAGAGAGATGAATATGAAGTAAGAAATTTTGAGGAAGAGCAAGTGACGAGAAGAATAATAGTTATAGGTTTACCCACTGTACTGGAGAGCTAGGGTTTAAAGGAGTGACCTCTTTTGTATTACTCTCCCAACCTTTCAAGTTTCAACTTTCTAGCTTAAGATAAAGGGAGGAAGAGGGGCTAAAAAAGAAAACATTTTGAGGAAGGCACTTAGCATTTAATTAGCACCCTCGCCCTTTCTCTATCCTACTACACATAAAATTAAATTAAATGAGCTGTGTTTGTCTCACCCCTTTTTCTAAGTCGTTTTTGTAGACCCTCACCATTTCCAAAAGAAAACAAAGTTATAATCTTTATTATCTACATATTATAGAGGACACGAGTATTATACTACTAAACTACATATTTATAATATAATATTTTATTTTCGTCCCCCTCCTATATATTTTTAGGTCCGCCATTGCTGGTATCTAACTCCTCCTAAAATTTTATTTAAAAAGGAAGAAGGAAAAATCCCGTTGAGGACCATAATTTAAAGTCTAAATAGGCTAGTAAGATCTCAAAGCCACGCCACTGCTTTTGCTAGTTCTCTGAGAGTACATGTATTATGTATATAATAAGGATGGTCCCTTAATCATTTATAGCAACTACTTCTTCATATGTATAGTTGTAGTCGGTAACCTGTCTACTATACAAAATAATGTCTCTATCAATATAAAGCTGAACTCCATGATGGTCCATCACTACATCAATTATTTGGTTGCTTGAAACTAGATACGTTGTCCTTCGACAAATGTGTATGGCACAGGCCAATCTGTATTTCACAAAAGCACAAAAATAGCTCAGCTGATCTTGCTCTTCTTGTTGGCCATGTTAGACAAAACAACAACTCAGATTCAAATGCATCCGGAGCAAAATCTCTCACCTGATATGAGATCATTTGAGACCATATATCAGTCATCCGCAAACAAAATAATTATCAAGAAAACATTAAAAAATGAAATGAGAAAAAATCACCGTTAATTTGTACATGAGATGGTTGAGATCGTCACACATGATTTCATATCATATGAGATGATTTATTTGTGTGCTTCCGCACTGGTCATGACCAATTAAATAGGTAACCTGAGTTATGTATATGGGCTATCTAAGAGTAGGAGTGGCAATTTTTAAAAAGATCAGAAAAGATTCGTGCCGTGTCACTTGTTAACCCGTGAACCTGAAATAGACCGCATTAAGTTTTTTACATATTATTCGTGTTGTGTCGACCCGTATAATAAGTAATGCAATTTGGGGTTGATAGGTTATTTGTACCGTGTTGTGTCGTGTCGTGTCGTGTCAACCCACATAATAAGTGTTAGGAAAAATGATGTTAAACTCATTGAGAGGGGTTAATATGTGTTAGAGAAATTATTTCGACAATATTCACAATTTCATGAAATGTACATAAGAATTTCATAGTCAAAGTGTACAGTACAGATATATGTGAATACAACAAAGAAAAAATCCGAGCCCAGTGATTAGACACTGTGTGCTTAATTGCCCTCTCTATGGTGCCCAAAATTCGTGGACAATTATCTCCCAAAATAGAACAGATTACCTCTATTCTCGTGACAACACTTCCACATAGAATAGCCCCATCGAACTCAAAATATGCTTGATCAATCGACTAGAATGATGGAATGCAAATGCAAAGAAAAAAAACTCTCTTTAGAATTCTGATTCTCTAATATTCATAGAAAACATAGGGTCACAATTGAAAAGACACACACATTCAAGGATGAAACAACACATCCGCTCATCGACGAAATGACACATCCGTTCATCGACAAAACTACACATTCGTTCATCGATGAAATGACACATCTTTTCAAATCAAACTTCTTATTCATAAAAATAATTAATTTAAAATTAATTCCAACAATCCCCTACATGAATAAGAAGTTCAACTATCAAGACCGTATGCATATGAGACTCAAATGCAATGTGCGATTGATCAATGAGAAACAACTGCATCGGGATCGGTGAACAAAATGCCTTGTAACCATCCCTAGTGAGACTTTTCGAATTTACTCGGTCAATCAGTGGATACGATGCCTTGTAACCGTCGACCTTATATGTAAACCAAGACAATAGAAAACACATAATTGTTCCTCGGACATGGTTAGTCCTTTGTTTGTGTCCATTTTGACCGTGGACACCCCCTGGTTCTCAGGTGCGTTAGAGAATACGATTTTGAAATATTCTTATAGAAGTGGCCCTCACTTAACACCCACAGGTGATTTCTGGCAGTGGATATCAACATACACCGTCTAAATACATCAGAATCAGAAATCATTAAAAGCCTATTTTCTTACCTTTTACTTATGCACTGCCTTGTCTAGGAATGAGTATGAGTTTTAAAAAACTCCACAATGCTTATCCATCAATCATCATTTGGTTTTCTCTTTGAACTAGTTCGTGGGATCTCCACTCTTCTTGGTAGAGTGCCCGCAATGATCAACATTAAATGGCCTTAAACCCATTCCTTTCGATAAACTATACATTAACTCTCTAGTTACATATTTAGTTCACAGATCCGTAATAATAACACTAGAGCGTAACTGCCTCACAATATCATATCTCTAATATACATATCGAGATTTACCGTTATACATAATATTCCTTGCCTTTTTTATCGTTGTCTGGCTATCACAGTGTATGCACTGGCTTCGGCGAGTTCAGAATATCCCCAAGGAAGTTACATAACCACTCGGCTACCCAACCGACTTTATTCGAGGCAGTGAGTTTTACTTCATGGTCGACCTTGTAATACATGTTTGCTTGGATGATTTTCAAGACACAACACCCCCACCAAGTGTGTACACATACCCACTTGTGGACTTAGTGTCACTAGAGTCGGTGATTTAATTTGCATTACAATCGATATGCAACATTATATGTACATATCCAATGAACACATAGTTCACTATCTTTGGTCCGATCTCCGCTTTTCGATTTCGAAATTGCGACCCTTGCCAAACACCTCACACTTCAAGATAATTCAAGGTATGCTTCCTACTTTTCCATATTTCACAAAGGATGTTCTTTATTTTCTTGTGGAGTACTCCATTGATTATATAGTTTGTCATTAAAATGACTTTCCCCCACAAATTTTGTGGTAAACCAGATATCAATAACATAACATTCATCAATAACCTAGTTCGTGGAGATCCCAGGAACTAGGTTCAAAGAGAAAACTAAATGATGATTGGCGTATAAGCACTGTAGAGCTTTTCAAAACTCATACTCATTCACTGACAAGGCAGTGCATAAGTAAAGGGTAAGCAAATAGGCTTTTAATGATTTCTGATTCTGATATGTTCGGACGGTTTATGTTGAGATGCACAACCAGAAATTACCTATGTGGGTGTGAAGTGAGGGCTACTTCTATGAGAATATTACAAGGTCGTATTCTCTAACGCAGTCGAAGAACTAAAGGGTGTCCACGAACAAAATGGACACAAACAGAGGACCAACTATGTCCGAGGAACAATTGTGTGTTTCTTATTGTATTAGTTTACACACAAGATCGATGGTTAAAAGGCAGCGCGTCCACCGATTGACCGAGTAAATCCTTAGGTCTCACTACGGACAGTTATAAGGCATTGCGTCCACAGATCCTGATGCAGTTGTTTCTCATTGATCAATCGCACATTGCATTGAGTCTCATATGTATTTAGTCACGATGAGTGAATTTATTATTCATGTGGGGATTGTTTGAATTCTTATAGAATTCAAATTTTATGAATAAGAAGTTAGGTGTGAAGAGATGTGTTTTTTCATTGTTGAACAGACATGACTTTTCATCATGGTTGTCAAACTCGCGAGTTTACTTGCAAAATCGCACGAGTTTACGCTTCAACAACCCCTCAACGATCCCGTTTCTTCTCTAACTCGCTTCTGGCCCTCAAATGATAGAAGCGACGAGTTTTTTGGCAAACTCATTCAATCGTACGAGTTTAACGATTAAACCAGAAAAAAGTGACCCGTTAACCTGAATCTTGACCCAAAAAACCATTATATAAATGGGTTTTTTTAGAAGAAAAAAAACCCTAAATCATCTTATTAGTTTCACTTCAGCCACTAGGTGACTCGCGAAGACGCCTCAAACCATCATCTTCTCCGATCGTCCCTCCGTGCTACTGGGTCGTCTTGCACTCTTGCCCTTTTTCGTTCGTAGCTTCTGCACAATCTCCGTCGTGCTTCTTCTTCTTCGTCGTTGTCGTGCTTCGCTGTCAAAGGTTAGTGCTTTGCTCCATCTCTAATATCTCTTCTTCGTTTCGTTTCATCTTTTTTTTCTCGCCTCTGTTTCTTTTTTTTTCCTTGACCGCTTGTTGTTTTGTTTTGTTTAATTATCTTTTAGCCTCTGTTCGGTGTCATTTATAAGAAAAAATTACTATTTTTGTTTAATTATATTTCAAATTACTATTTTTTTTACTCATGTTTGCCTCTGTTTTATTTTACATTCATAAGAAAAAATTAAAGTAATCCAAATAAAAATTTATTTTATAAATCAAATTACTTTTTTTTGTTCTCTTAATTTTTGTTTGCTACTAGTCCAATTAAATTGTGGTTAATTTTTATTATTTGTTGTGAATTTGAATGTTGTATATTTTTAGAAAATGTCTTCAAGTGGTGTTAATAGTACTACTGCATGTGGAAATGGAGGAACAACAACTTGTAAAAAAATTCATAAGAATGCTCTTTGAAGTAAGAATGATGTTGCATGGAGTTATGGATTTGTAGTAGATGGAAATGCAAAAAAAAATTAAATGCAAGTTTTGTACAAGGGTACTAACTGGAGGAGTTTATAGACTGAAACATCATTTGGTTTGGACTAAAAGAGATGTGATAGCTTGCCCATCTGTTCCTGATGATGTGAAGAAACAAACGTGGGATATTGTGTTCTTGTTGCAAAATAAGAAATCAAGTAATCAGACTTAAAATGAATGTGAAATACTTGGAGAAAAAAGAAAAGGGGAAGAAGATGAAAGCTCTCAATCTCAATCTCAAGTTTCAAATATTTTCAAGAGAAAAAGAGTGAGTACTCAAACCACCATCAATTGTATATTTAAGAAGGATTTGAGAAAGTCAGCATGTTCAAAAATTGCTAAATTTTTTTATGCCAATGCTATACCATTTAATGTTGTGAAGAGTGATGAATTTCAAGAGATGTTTGATGATGTTATACGACATGGTCATGGATTTAAACCTCCATCCTACCATGAAATCAGAGAAAAATATTTGAAGCAACATATGCAGTTGACAATGACTGATATGGAGAAACATAAAGCTTTTTTAGAAGAAAACAGGTTGCACAATAATGACTGATGGTTGGACTGATCAAAGGAGGAGGACATTAATAAACTTCTTGGTAAATAGCCCAAAAGGAACAGTTTTTTTGAAGTCTATTAATGCCTCTCATAGATCAAAAACCGTTGAAGCCATTGTTGCTATGCTTGAAGAAGTTATTAATGAGGTGAGAGAAGAAAATGATATTCAAGTTGTGTCTGACAATGCTGCCAATTACAAAGCTGCTGGAAGGTTGTTGATGAAAAAAAGATTACATTTGTATTGGACACCTTGTGCCGCTCACTGCATTGATTTGATGTTGGAAGATCTTGAGGGCATACCAATGCATAAAGATACCATTGCAAAGGGGAGAAAAATTACTACTTATATATATTCATTGGGTTTGTATTTGTTTAGATCCATACCAAGAAAAGAAATCGCCTGAAACAGAAGAAAATGAATGATCTTGTATTTGTGATGGCCAATTTAAAATTGGCCAAGAAGAAGGAACGCAAAAAAAGTGTTGGGCAAGAGCATGAGTCTTATAGCATTGATGATCTTTCATCTCATGATGAATGGATTGTAGAAAATGAGGGAAGTCCATCCAACATTGAAGATATAGATGATTTGGATATTCCTGAATTTAACTTAGATGCTACAGATGAAGATGCTTTGATGATGATACCAGAAGATGATGGTGGTTCTAAACTTGGTGGGGAAGGTGGAGAAGACATCATGCAAGATGATGGAGATGAAGATGAAGGAAATAATGAAGATGGCGATGAAGATGGTGATGAAGACGATGGGGCGGAGGATGATTATGACATTCCATCATTCCTTCGAGATTTGATTGATATATTCTTTTGGATTTTAATCTTTCGTGCTATGACTTTATGTGTCTGAGACATTATGTGATTATGACTATTGTATAACATTATTTTGCTGGTTGGTTGAATTAAATTTGCTTATTATATTACTTTATATGCATATAAATATATATAAATATAATTTGTATCTTGTGTTACGAGTCTACGAGTCGTGTTACGATTCTGCGATTTATGATTTTGGTTCACCTTTCCGAATTTGCATAGAATCTCGAGTTTGACAACCATGCTTTTCATGGGTGAACAGACATGACTTTTCATTACCAAATAGACACGACTCTTCACCGCCAATAAGCATCATTCATCGTGACCAGCCATGGTTTATAAATATGGAAGGAAATCAGAAAAAATCAGAGACTTTTTTTGATTTTTCTCTTCTACAGAAACTCTATCAAAATATTTTTTGAAATCTTTTGCATTCATTTTATGCGATTGATCAGCGTTCGTTGTGTCTACCGGTGTTGTTTCTTCTGGTAGTGCCACCGTCGAAACAGAAGTAACTCGTTCTATATTGGGAGACATTTGTCCACGAACCTTAGGCACTATTGAGGGGACAAAATTGTCTTAAGGATATAGTATCTAATACTGGACCCGAGTTTGATTTTCTACAACTTTTATGCCTTGCACATTATATTTTAATTTTTTGTGATTGCATATAATCTTTATGATTTCACTGATACCATCATTACCAAAACACATATTTTTGCACTATCACCAATAACAATAAGCTATACATTATGAGTTTATAGGTTATTTGTGTCGTGTCGTATCAACCCGTAAGATAAACAAGTTGTATTCGTATTAAAATTTTTAACCTAATTTCAAAAAAAAATTGTGTTTGTATTAAGTGTATTTATATTCGTACTGTGTCAGGTCGTATAGACCCAAATTGCTACCTCTAAGAGTACATCAATCACACACCATATATAAAAGGTAATAATTTGAGAGCTAAATGATGCATATGGGGTGATTATATTGGAATGAGCTGAAATTTGACTGGACTCTTGGAATCGGCCTTTCGGGATTGTTTTGATGGGATTTTTAATTATTTTTTCTTTAATTTTTATCATTTTATTTTTGTAGAGACAATATTGTAATTTCCGTTATTTGATTTTTTATTTCCTATTAATAGTATTGTGAACACTAATTTGTTTAGTTATTTTTAATTAAATAAAAATTATATTGAGAGTCGTGATTGCACTTAATCTAATCCTACAATCTTAGCAAAAACAGTGATGGTTGTGCTAAACTAACTTTTCAGCAAGCATTATCCGTAGATAATTTATTTTATTTGTCAAAAGTAACCCACGTTGATAAAAGATATGGGATATCTAAGATAGTTCATGATCAAATTCTTTATTTTGGGACGAGCTACTGTGGATCTCGTAAGCATAATAGCATTTCTTTTAAGTTTTACAATTCGAATAACTCATGGAACTAGTCGAATTCAATAAATCCAGTCTATTGAGTATTACATCAAGGTATAAGTAATCAATAAAGAATATCCACTGCAGTGTAGTTGGGGTCAGGAAATGTATATTTAGATAGAGATGAAAATTGTTGACAAAAAATCATGTGTTAACTATATGTATAGGGAAATCGATATTTTTTACTGTATCTGCAAGTTTTATAAAGAGAGGTGAGATTGGAAAGTCATAAATAAACCCAAGGGAGTTAGCTTAGTGATTAAATATGTGTATGGAAAAGTATTTATTTCTTTTTCTTTAATAGAAAACTTATTTATGCTACACTTATACTAATATAAGTGGAACCCATAATTATTATGTAAATGTGGGCAAAAAATATTTCTAAAATTTAAACAGAAATATTAAACTCCATGTATATTCCCCAATTGACTATTTAAGTTCAAAGTTTAAATATTTGGCAACATTTAAAATTCTTTTGTTACATATAATTTGGGTTTTGTTTTTGTTATGTTACATAACAAGAAATCATTTTCCTACACACTCATAATTACGAGTGTAAATGGCTAGGCTGGTCTACAGAGGCTTACGACTTAGCTTATATTAAGTCAGACTTGGCCTATTATAAAATAGTCAAATAAAACAGGCCTAAACTTTTAAAAAAAAATTATTTAGAAAGCATGTCATAGGCTTTTGTGTACATATTGGGCCTATAAACCTACAGGCCGGTCTAGGTCACATTATTTATTTTAAATAAAATAAATAAAATTATTATTTTAATATTTTTGAATAATAAAATGATATTATTTTAGTTATCTTTTAATTGTTGAATGTTTAATAGGCTTAAAGAAGCTAACAGACCTAGGTGAATGCTTTTATTTTTTAAATATAATTCAGGGAAAACTTGGAATTTGGAGCCTACACGCTTACAGGCTAGGACAAACCTAAGATTTTTAATATAGGCCTAGCCTATTTAAGTCAAAGTTTAGCTTAGCCTATATACACCCTTACTCATAATATATGTAGGGTCCATTAAATAGTGAAGTGAGAAAAAAAATCAAAGAAAAGCCCAACTTGAATTGTGTGTGTAAGAAGATTGATTTCTTGACATGTAACATAACAAACCATTTTCCCATATAATTTAGGCTGCAGCAAATGGTGGTCCTTTGTAATCAGCATGGTTGCTAGATGACGGCGAAGACACGGGGTAAGAGTAAAAATATTTAATTTTTAATTAATATTTTTTTTATGCTATTTTAATTTTTATATATAATTTAAAATGTCTTTACTTTTTTTTTTAAATATACTTAAATTTTAAAGTAATTATACAGTTCAAGAAATACATGTGATATAATTTTAACAATAAAAAATATTTCAGATGGATTTTCTAGTGAAATAATATTATAAAGTGAAATATATCTTAATAATAATAAATTATAATTTAATTTTGTAAGTACTTTGATATTGATAATTCTCTCTTTTATATATAGAATATAATTGTCATTACTTGTACAACATAAAATAAAGTTATCTCTTAATTACAATTCAAAAATAATATTATTTTAAAACTACGAGGTTAATTTTATTTTCTGTTACAAGAGAAATATTAACCATATATAAAAAGTGATTAAATTTCTTAATTCATTTTTCCTTAAACAATGGGATATGTTATTGTTAATTTCTCTTAATTTCAATTTTTTTAAATTAACTTTCTTTATAATTTTTCTTTTAATCTATGATTTTTAAATGTTACTTAATTAATTATATACATATTTTTATAATTTAAATTTTTTTTTTTCCGTAAAATAGTTTTTCTGTTTTAATTTATGTTTTTATATTTTACTTAAAATTTAAAAATATAACTACTTAATTTTTTATTTTTTCTGCTTTAATGTTTTAATTGATTACATGTTATCAACGATGGAGTTAGGACTGGTGTGTGTGAATGTCCCCCTGACTCAAAAGCTTTTTAAATCAAATTAGGGATTGGTTCGAATGGTACATGATTGATTCCGTTTAGCAAGATTTTGGGTTCAAGTTCTTATAAATGGAAAAAAAAAATTATGAGAGAGTTAATCCCACCATGATATAGATGTTTCAGGATTGAACATAATTGTCTCTCATTCATCAATATTTTTCAAAAGTTTCTCTTAAAAAACTATATAATTATTTGTCTACCCGAACATAAAATTCTTAGCTTTGCCCTGCATACAGTTAACTTTTTGTTTTGTTTTGTTTTTATGAACTTAGGAAAGTAGTGGAAAGAAATTTTCATTAATTCATCATCTCTACTTTTTCAAACGAAATAACACACCTATTTGTCTTCGTGTGTGGTATAGTATACTGATTTAACAATCTACAGGAACATGTCGGTTAATATTAAATTTGAAATTTTTTGGAGGTATATGAGATGTGATTTCTGAGAATAACCATATTAAAATACTGATTGTTGATAACTATAAGTACACAAATTTTAATTAGTTCATGGATTACCTATTTAACTCGATTCGAGTATGATCAAATCCATATAAGAAATGATTCTCTAAAGACCATTTTTTCCACTATACATATAAACAATTTGTACGAAGAGTTTGGATATGTCTCTAAATATTAATCTACATCAAAGTAACAAAGGCAACCAATTGAACATTAATTGTTTATAAAATGTATGAGGTATTAATTAATTGTAAAAGAAAAAGAAGCTCATCGTACAAACAAAATCTATAGCTTAGATTACAAAAAAATAAATAAAAAAAATCTATAGCCTAAAATCTAGGTAACCGTCATAAAGAAATCCGAATCATGGCTTAAAAATAGCCAAGTTGATCAGAATAATTTATCACAGGCATGTCCTATCTTCCCCCCTTTATTCTAAAAGTAATTACTATATATAAAGAAGGAAAGTAACTCTAAGGAATATTGTGGCGATTAAGATCATGTATACACGTAATTGTATACGTGAATATATATATATATATATATATATATATATATATATATATATATAAAAATATAAAAAACATCTATCCTTTTAGATCCTAACCGTTGATTTCCGTACATCATCCGTTATAATTTATTGGGCCAAACTTAATGGGCCAAATTTATTATTAATTAATTAGTAATTTTAATCCAATAAATTATAACCGTTGATGGACGGAAATCAACGGTTAGGATCTAAAAGGATATAAGTTTATATCCTTTAAAATGATAGATGTTATTCCCATATATATATATATATATATATATATAAGGTAGGATCATTTGACATCGGTGTCAAATTTCAAATTTGACACCTCATCTAAGAGCCGTTAGATTAAAAAAGATCAACAACTCTGATTTGTAAGCATGTGACATCATTGATCTTTTTTGATCTAACGACTCTTTGATGAGGTGTCAAATTTCAAATTTAACACTGGTATCAAATGATTCTACCCCTATATATATATATATAGAGAGAGAGAGAGAGACATAATTGTACAAGTATGAAAGTGTATACCACGTTTATATATGTGAACGCCTTGCCTAACATTAAAACTCAATTACAACAATTCTCCAAAAAAAAAAAAAAAAAAAACTTAATTGCAAATATATATTGGATCAATAAATTGTTTGCCATGTCTTATAATCAATAACCTTTTTAACAATGACTTATGTATGTATTGTTGTCGAAATCCTAGAATATAGATGTGTTAAAATTTAGTAAGAAATGTTATCAAAAAAAAAAAAAAATTAGTAAGAAATGTTTTTACTATTCATGTGATTCTACGCGGCTCGAATCATATTAATCGATGAACCGATAAAAATAATATAAAAAAACAATGACTTATGCATGTATTATATTTCCCATCTCAAATATGATTAGGGTTTCAAATCTAATAAGGTCATGTTTCATGGATATTCTTTGTTCTAGCTGCCTTTAAAGTATAAGATAAGGCACAAAACTTTATACCACTCGCATATGCAAACAAAAGCATCCCACTTAGATGAGTGAGACTCGTATATGCGCATATTCCAAATCTTCACAAGCCTATGACTTTCTCCACCTATGGGTTGTTGGAATTTGTATGTACATTTTATGGGAGTTAAGGAAGAAAAGAAAAAAAAAGGAAGTTGAAGGAGTGTGTGAGTTTTAAGAAGTTCCACATTGGACAACTAATAAGAGGTGAGAAGGTATATAAGCTCTCATCTCATACTCTTAAATTGTCCCTTGGGACAATACATATTTTGTGGAGGGGAGAGGAGATAGGTGGCCTTTCGTCCACCAAATGTCCACCGCCGCCAGGCTCGGCTGATGACTACGCAATATTTTTTTTTTAATTTTTTGTCCAAAAGTACCCCTATCCGTTGCTTCCCTCCGGATTTTCCAAAACCGATCACCGGTCGCACTACTTGGCTGCCGTCCGTCACAGCAGTTCATCGTGACCGGTCAATGTCTATATATAGACCCTGGCCCCTTCAGAAATTTCATCTGGTTTTCTGCACTATTACTTTGCTGGATTTTTCCTTCATCCGATTTTGCATACATCATTCATTCTTTTCGGTGTAAATCCTCTGGCATTCAGTTGTGTTCGTTCTAACTGTTGGCTGATAGTGCCATTAATCTTCAGGTGCAATTCGTTCTATCCTAGGAGACAAGTGTGCATCAACCTTCGGCATCAATGTGGGGAAAATGGTCTTAAGGAGACACTTTATGTGGACTCGGATTTCTTCCAGCATTCTGCCTACTTGATTCATTCCTCTTCTGTATTTTTGATATAACATGAGTTTGTTCTTTATTCTTACTATAACACTATATTCAGTATTAATAATCTCATGTGCTTTGTTCAAACCTCGTAGGGTGCGTTTGGTTTGAGTATTCCTATAAGATAGATAGGCATCACTAAGTGGCATTTTGTCTTCACCATGTTTGGTTCATGGTTTTCAAAAATTTTACAAGCAAACCAATTTGCCCATCCTTTATCTATTGTGAGTAAAATTTGACAATAAACAAAGATAAAAAATGACACTTACAATGTGGTATTTGTAAGTTGGATGGGGAAATTGATAGAAGAAAGTAAGAGATGTGACTCATATACCTTTTTTAACCTAACCTCATCACATAATTACATCTCTACCAAATTTACTTTTGTCAATTTTCAAAATTTAAAAAGGGTTACTTTTGTCATTTTATACCACTTTCCCATCAATATTTTACACTCAACCAAACATAGACTTACAAAACTTTAATCAATTTACCCGATAATATTTCGTCTAACCAAACAACTTTTTTTACATTTTCCTACCAAACTCACTTTCCAACCATTTCTCTAGTAATTACATTTCCCCCAGTATTCAAAAAATTTCTCCTCAACCAAACGTCCCCTTAGTGATTTTTAATATCAGCTACTATCTTCTATTCAACATGTGTCTCACTATCAGTTGCTGAAAATCACAACCGAGTTTGAGAATCTATTCGATTATTAGTACTCACGATCAGTTGATTGTTAATTGTAAGTTATTGATCATTATTGGCCATATTTTATTTCATAATGACACTGAGTTTGTATAATTTATTGAAGAAGAAGAACACTACAAGTTTAACATACTTTTTAAGACTTGAAAACAATATATACTATCACCCACACACATTTAAAATGACAATCCATGTGCAGTCTTATATGGGCTCTTTCACCCACTAGGGGTGTTTATTTCTTTAATTTATCAATTTGGTATTGGGTTAAAGCTATTTACGAATGGGGTCATTTAGTGACGCGAGGGGGACCCGGCGTCACTGAGTGCCGCTATCATCCCCTCGCATCACTCTCACTTTTTTTATTTTTATTTTTTACTTTTTTCTATTGAGTGACGCCCCCCTCCCCTGGGGCACTCATAGAATTGTGCCAAGTGGCACAATCTGGTTACTCCTATTACCGTAAAACTTCGGAAAGCCATAACTTTTGATTTGGGCATCCAAATTAGATGATTTTTTTTTGATTTCACATAACTTTTCGAGATCTACGCAATGACATCTCATTTGACATATTTTATCTTCTATTAATATAGTTCAAATTTGCAACACTAATTACACTTTTTTACAGATTTGAATTATGTTTGTGAGAGATAAAATATGTCAATTGAGATGTCATTGCGTAGATCTCAAAAAATTATGTGAAATAAAAAAAAATCATCTAATTTGGATACCCGAGTCAAAAGTTATGGCATTCCGAAGTTTTACGGTAATATGAGTAACCAGATTGTGCCACTTGGCACAATTCTGTGAGTGCCCCAGGGGAGAGGGGGCGGCACTCAATAGGAAAAAGTAAAAAAAGAAAAAGAAAAGTGAGAGTGACGCGAGGGGATGGTAGCGACACTCAGTGACGCTGGGTCCCCCTCGCGTCACTAAATGACCCCAATTCGTAAATACCTTGAACCAAATACCAAATTGATAAATGAAAATCACAAAAAACCTCAATCGGTCAAAGAGCCGTCCTATATGTGGTCGCATATACATAAAATATAAAGGATTAATGTTTCTCATATATATATATATATATATATATATATATAAAGAGGGTGGAATTCAATGAAAAGAGAGAAACAAAAAGAAAAAAATGAAGTGCACCTATTTTTTATATATGCATATAAGAGATAAAATTATTTTTAATTTATAGAGAAAATATTAAGCCCTTTATATATAAATACAATTTTTAGGCTTTCTATGGAAATAACATTTCCAATGTGTTAGTTTGATTTTCTTAAATATATTTTATAACTAATCTTGTTATTGTTGGATCAAAATCAAATCACTGACACTTCCTGTCATTTTATAACCGTTGATTTAATTTTGATCCAACAATAGTAAAAAGTGATAAGGAAAAATTGTAACAAACAAATAAGAGACATTTTCAGCTTCGATGGAATATTGAGTCCGTCTTTGAAAATGAATGTTATTTTTTTATTTTCAACATAATCAAGGTTATTTCGACGGAATTATAGTAAAACTAAATATTTTTTCAAAGAAAAATGACGGATTTGTCATTGAAGATATTTTATTCCATCGAAAAAATGGTCAACCAATTTAATGTTAAAGGATAATCTATGTGCTTCCTTAATTCTCATTCCTTATAACCTTTGAGACATATATGAGGTTGAAAAAAATTAAATCATTAATATATAACAAAGTCAAATGTCTACGATAAATTTTTAAACCCCACCACGATGAAATGGAATCCTATGAGAAGTCTCAAACATGCCTGGGTAGTTCTAGTACTTTAAGATAATCAATTTGCCGGCCACATCTGGAGTTGAATTATGAACCAAAAGATATATATGCCCTGATAAATTATTCAAGGATTAATTTTTAAAATGAAAAGGACATGAAAATACAGTAAAATAAAACTAAACATCGTAGCATTTACCAGGGGTGTGCTAAAAAAATTAGTTCATTTGCCTTACCCTTGATCTGACCTTGACCTGACCCATAAATACCTACTTTTTTGAATTAGTTTTAAATACTGATCCACTTTTATTTGGGTCTGTTTTAGACCTCACTTATTTTAATAATTGACCCATTGACCCAAAACTTGACCCATACCCATTATGTGAACAAAAAGAAAAAAAAAATCACAATTACAGTTTTCGTTTTTCAGGTTCTCACTTCTCTCTTCTCTCTGTCGACATTCTTCCACTCCACTGAAGAGGATCAGCCACCACAATCACAATTGCAGTTCAAGGTATGCTTCTCGACTTTTCTTGTGATCAATCCCAAGCTAATTGATTGATTTAAACCCATATGGTATGATATGCCTAAATAGCTTATTGCTGCCATGTTTTGCTATAATGGTCTTTGCTATTGGCTTTGGATCTAACTCTCTGATCCTTTCAACATCGCCTCCTTCATTTTCATAACAAGCATTAGATTTCCTTTCTCTCTATTCTTTCGTTTTTTTATTTTATTTTAATGGTTTTTACATCGTAGCTTTTTTTTTTCCTCTTGAATTTTTTTGTTCATCTTCTCTATGATGTAACTGATGTAACTCGTTGTATTTGGATTTTAAAATTAAATAACCTCTTTTTGTTTAAAAAATTACATTCTTTTATTTATTCAATAAATATCAAATTTATTATATAATTTATATATTTTAAAATAAATAAATAATTAAATTACATGAATTTAAAAATTAAATCAATAACTATACAAAAAAAATCAATTTAAAAACATGTGTTGAAACCAAGTCAAAAACGGGTCAGGTCAGATTTGACCCGATTTTTAAACCAAGTCAGACCCATTTCAGAAATCAAGTCAGGTCAGATCCCACTCAATTATGAACTAGTTCAAAAAATTTCAAACTAAGTCAGACCTGACTTGGACCAAATTAAGCTGGGTTCAGTCAAAAAACCTGACCTATAAAAACTAAGTTTGGTTAAGTCGACCAAAAAACTGACCGACGTAACCATGCACACCCCTAGCATTTACCACAATTCCTCTTTCGAACTCCTCGATATATTATAGGTGGTGCAACTTGTGCTAGTGTTGGGGAGCATTACGTCGTCTTTGATTTGTAGGTAGTGGTTGAGACTCGAGAGGGAAGAGCAAGGTGTTTTACTATAGCTATGGTCCTAGAGAAAGATGATAGCTTATTATTGTTTGCAAAAATCCAATTGAACTTTGTGCAATTCTCCCACAGAGGGCAATACCTAGTAGCTCTTTCACTTTAATTTGTTTTATACAGTAGAATCAAAGTAACCATCATGTATATAGTGGGGACATGCACATATAGCACCACACGTTTATTAATGTTTAGTTAATGTAAACAGCAGAAGCAAAGTGGGATTCAAATCTTTAGTTCATTTTTTCCTACTTTTCTTTCTTGTCACCTAAAATAAATTTGAACAAACCAGAGAAAAAATCACTCATTTTTTTAATTGGCTATGACTATTTCATAGTTATCAATATTTTTTTTTATTAATTTATCAACACTTAAGTGGTGGATAAAAAATGATTCATAAAAGGAGATCGAAAAATTTAAATATATTATTACAAAAAAAAATTAAATATACCAAAATGATGTGTGGTTTTTTAACCTCACCAAGTAAATTTATTCAATACCTTGCAGTTTTTTCGATCAACATTTCGAGTAATAAGAGATTTGTTTGATTGTGTTCTAATTTTTTTTTCTTCTTAAAATTATTTTATAGAATGGTTCTGGAAACAAGTAATTTCTATGTTTTTTTTGTTTTGTTTTGAAAGTTAAAAGTCAAAGTACAAAACAAAAACAACTTAACACGTCCTCCAAATTTGATTCTAAAAACTAAAAAACAGTTATAATTTCTAGGTTTTATCAAACTGATTTTTTAATAATCTTTTTATAATGAGTAACATTGTATTGTTCTAAAAGACACTTTTAATAATCTGTTTCGTACTTGGCGGACTTTTGAATTTTGATGAGGGGCCAATTTTTTTATTATTATTAGAGATAGGATATTATGTATGTTTTTCTTCATACCTACTTTACATATTTGTCAAAATTTTATTTAATAGAAAAGATTTACATATTCATTTTAGGTCAAACAAACCGTCACTATCTCTCCAACCACCTTCACCCTTTCTCCCTCTTCCCAATTTCACCAAACCTGATTTCTTCGCTCTCTATTGAAGAATCCCTCTTCGATTCTGCAAACTCCAAGAATGAATCAACATATGGTACCTAAAAAATCATGAAAGCGATGGAACTCATCGTTGCTGCTAGGGTTCAATGAAAACAAGAAGACCATAATAACATGTTTGTAGGTAAACACAAGCTATATATAACTTTTATTGACGATATTTAATATAGATGACACAATGAACTCATCGATATTGTATTATTGTATGATCTACCATATTTAATTTTGACAATCAATGAACACAAGGTAGCGCGTGGAAAGCTATTTGTCAGTGGTTCTAGTGGCGAGATGATTGTAACACCCTGTTCCGAATCGGTTTGAGATATTACATTGTTTTATTCTTGTTAGTTTTACCAATCACTTGCACAAGTAAGTAAACAGGATTGAGATTGAAGTAAAGATGACTCGGACTCTTAATAATATGTTTGTTTCTTAATAACATGTTTGTTGTGTCTATAGTAGTTCAGTTGGACAAAATGCATTTAGTACAGAATTTGTTGAGAGTTATATTAAATTCAAAGGGAAATACAAGAGTGGTAACAAGAACAAAAGGGTATACATATCACTTATCAAATCAGTTGCAATGACGAAATTGAAAAGTAAGTGCTTCGATTGTAGACTAAAGAAGACTAAAATAATAATTGGCTAGAGGTAATGAAAAAAAATCATGTATGGGTAACTTAAGGTCTGTTAAGTAGATGGGTCATTGATTTAAGAACAACTAATAACCCCATGATAGTGGAAGAAATGTGAGTAACAACCAATTGAGTTACATGCACACGTGAGAAAGAAAAACAGAAAACTTAATCTAATAACTAATGCATTTGACTAACTACTTTATTTATCTATACAAGACTATTAGGGGTGGTAACCTTCGACACAATCCGCATTAACACAATATGAAAAATTCATGTCAGAAAATTTGACACGAAAAAATTTGTATCGTGTCATGCGTCAACTCGCAAATCCAAAAATATTTTATTAATTTTTTTACAAGTTATTTATGTTATGTCATGTCAACTCGCATAATAAGTGACATACTTTGAGATTAACATGTTATTCATGTTATGCCGTGTCGTGTCAATCCGCAAAGTAAACAGACCATGTTCATATCAAAGGTTTTGATCTATTTTTAAATTTGTATAATATTTGTGTTAAGTGTATTCATATTCGTATCAAATTCACATTAACCCATCACCCTTGATGGCCATGTGTCTATACATGAGTTCTACATAGTACTGTACATGAATTCTACACAATAGGTTTAACCTAACTTAATGCCGAATAATATTTTAAAACTTCTTTTTAAGTATTAATGATGTATTATAAAATTTATTGACTTAAATTAATATAACAATGCAAAATGTTTGTATTGATATAATTTGTTTTTGAACATATATTATAAATCATTCTTTTTTTTTTAATTTTTAATTTAATTATACATAATATTTAAATCTATATATTTTCTTTAAATATCGAGTTAACTCATATTCATATTAAATAAATTAAGTTCGGGTCAATATAATTCCATCTCGCTATAATTCGTCCTTGATCCAATTTTGGCAAATGAATTGCAATGAGATTTGGAAATATGGATATTCATAGGTTATTCTGTCAACTTTTTTTTCGTTTATTTTTATCTATTATTTTAAAATATTATTGAATTAAAATCTCAACTAATATTTATCTTTCTCTCTTCTATTAAGATTTTAATCTAACAATATTAAAAAATAAATAAATAAAATAGATAAAATAACATATCTCTTCAAATATATTATATGATCACGTATTTTATGTGCATGAATATTAAACGTTAAATGTAAATGTGACACTTTTTAAAAATGTACACGGATACATTATGCATTCGCAGGTCATCTTATTATGTCTTTGTTGTCAATCAATGTCCATGCTGATTAGACAAGTTCATTTAATTATATTAATGAGAAGAAATCCATCCTTGAACGTGTGGTGCGTGCACTGTCGAGTCATTTTGGCATGTTTTGCACTTCATGGATAATGAAAGTGACACACAATCCATTCCCGTTTTCCACGATCCACCACTCATCCATGTATCTTTTTTTTATATAAAAAAACTTTTATTTCATTTTAATACAAATATTTTTGCTATTTTCCTTTATTTAAGCTCTCATTTTTTTTTTGGAGGGATGGATCGTACATCCATAGCACAGAAAAATGTTTTCCATTCAAAAGGACAAATCTTTAGTGTTCCCTTTTTTTAAATGTGGAATTTTTTTTTTTTTTTCAAATTTTTTTTTCCTACCATATTACAAACTTTTTCATATTTAAAAAAAGAAAGTACCTACTTAAGTACTCCAAGAGCACTAAAGATTTGTTCCCATCCAAGCTATGTAATAGCACCCACTTCTTAGGCTTTTCTAGGGTTCGTGGCCTTTTCCACTGTTGATCCAAACATTCTTTTGACTTGTTTACGGTCAACAAAATCAACAGTAATTATTAAAATTAATAATTGTGTTAATTGTTTTATTAAGAAATATTTTCGAAAGAAAAATCATATTCATGTTATATGAGATTAACTTCTTATAGGGGTTTATATTCATCATACAATATAATACAATCATTTTTTTGTACACACAACATTTTGTGGGACTCGTTTTTTTTGAAGCAAAAAAACTAAGACACAAAAAATGAATCTCTATAACATGACACAATCACTTTTCCTATAACATAACTTTTATAAAATCCTTTCTTATATTGCATTTGCATAAAAAAAGTGCCTTTTCTTTTTTAAATGGTGAGCCATATTTTATTTATCTCTTAACATGAATTTTTTTATCTCTTATATTCGAAAACCAAAATAAGAAGGATAATGTGTTGGAATTATAAGAGTCTCAATTATTGGGGAGAATGAAATTTTCAGTATTTATAAAAAAAAGCAAGATAAGAAACATTTATTACCAATTATTAAATGATATTAATTTCTAAAGATATTAAATGCTTTTAATTTTTTTTAAATATTTCTCTATTTTTTATTTTGACAATTTTAATTTTAAATTCTTAAGATATAATACACATTAACATAACTATAAAATTACAATGAAAAGATAGTATGCAGCGGACACCACAAGCAAAATCTTTATACCTAAATCTTTTAATTTCATCGACAGGACCTAAATATTTTAATAATTATATTCGTAATTTATTTCATCTCTAAATTGAATTCGACAATTATTTTTACGAATATTTTTTTCTTATGTCACAAGAAGTTTGTTATTTTATGATCTCCTCACTTCGATTTTTGTACCATTTTTTATTTTTTATTTATTTTAAATTCGGTGGGTTTTGCTTTTTTGTCTTAACAGAAAAATCGCTTTCTCTTCAATTGCTGGAAAAAAGTAAAACCCTTATTTTTAATAAAAAATGATGGTTTTCTAGAATAAAACTAATCATGAAATTGACAATATTAAAACTTTTGCCACCAATATGAAATTGAATGCGTTAATTATCAAAAGCTTCATTCAGAAAGTCTTGATAATAAATGTTAAAATAATACTTCAATAATTAATAATAGAAACATATAAGTTAAAAAAGAAAATAGCTAAAATACCCTCTAAAAGTTGGACAAAAGATACTCCTACAAAAAAAGGGCTTAGACTTATTAGTTTATCCTTTTCCATTTGTCCTCTCGTCCCATTCCTCCGCTTTACCAAAAAGCTGAGAGCGAAATTTCATAAGAAAGGAAAAAATACACAGGTGCATAATAAAATTACTAACTTCTCCATTAATATCTAATGAATCAAATAGTTTTTTTAAAAAAACTATATGTGATATTAATAAATAAAATTAAAAATTAATTTACACGATATAAAATTAAGAATTAGTATTTTTATATTATAAGAGATAATTTTCTCTTCAATACACAAATAAAAATATAGGAAACTTCTTTTATCTTTCTTCTTCTTACATTATCCTACGGAAAACTTACATAATTTTATATATGTAGAAAATAAAAAAATATTAATATCATAAAATTTTGAGATCTATTTTTTTTTTTTTTTTTGGAGTTACCTAACCCTAATTATCTCTTTGAGACGAGTTGGCTCCCTCCGGTATCCCCACGAGCTTCGACTCTTTGAGCCGGCTATGGGACTAATCCGGAGTGCGGGGAACAGTGATGGCTAAAGGTTCAGCCCCCTCCCCAAGAATACATTCAGCGGGAATCAAACACATATCCAACCCCACTACTTTGTGGCATAAGATAATTATCTTCTATAATAAAGATAACATAATAGGGTTTATTATCTTTTATTTTTTTAAAAATAATAGACCCCACTACTTTATCTATATTACATAACATAATTATGTTGGAAAAAATGTTTGTTATTTTAAATGACAGAAAGTTATGTTATTTTAAGAGAGATATAGAACAGAAAATTTGAATTTTAAATTAAAAAAACCACTCACTTTCTCTCCTCCATGATTTCCATTTTTCTGTGTCTATCTCTCTCCTAAAATGACATAACCTATGTCATTTAAAATGACAAACACCAAACCCAATTATCTTATATAAAATAAGATAATTATTTGCCTAAAATTATTCTATCTCTCTTAAAGAAAGAGAGAGAAAGCAAGAGAGAGACGGTACACGTCCTCGTGCGTTGTTCGTGTATAAATAGGGGAAAGCAGGCAACACTTGTCTCCATTTAACACAGAGGTCACTCGGTTTTAATAACTCTATCGTTAGCGTGATAACATTTAACTCACTCCCTCACTGTTTAGTAGGGTTTTGGTTTATTGCTTTTCACCTTTTTCTCTTCGCCCAAACCATTCCATTTCCGTGAAGCAACACAACGTAAAACAATTTCAGTTATAGAGAGAGAAACTCGGATAGAGAGAGAGAGCGATCATGGATGCGTACGCGGTGCATTTGGCCATGGCGGCGCTCGTCGGAGCTTCTGTTGTGGCCGTGTCGGCGTACTACATGCACCGGAAGACGCTCTCGCAGCTGCTGGAGTTTGCCCGGACGGTGGAGCTGGAGAGGGAGAAGGACGGAGCTTCCGACGGCGGTGATTCTCCGCAGCATTCGAAGAAGCGCCGTGGCGGCGCGAGGAGGAGGGGGAACAGCTATAACCGCCGTGCCTCGGCGTCGCTGCCAGATGTTACGGTGATCTCCGGCGGGTTTGATAAGGAGGAGAAGCACGTCGAAGGGATTCCGCCAGGGTTGCCGCGGCTACACACGCTCCGTGAAGGTAGGACTATGCTGAAACCTTTCACCTGAGTTATGATCTCAGGTTTAATTAATCAATTATTAGGTGTGTGATTTTTGGCCTTCTTTTTGGGATTACTTTTTGAGAGAGTACTTCGTTGAGCTATAATCTGGCAATTACGTAGTGTTGAATTCTGTAGGTATGGGCCTCTTTTGATCGATTTATGTAGCTTAGATTGTGTATAGTATAGAGACTTTCTATTAAGGAGTTTTTGTCAATTGTGTATTTGTTATTTGCAATTTGGTTGTGTTTTTGTTTGTTTCGGCTCTACAATTATATATATCTTATTGACAGAAAAGTTCACATGATAGAGGAAAAGATTATAAAACACCAATTTGAATTCATGTATTTATTTAATAGAGGAAAAGTTTTGCTGGAAGGATAAGAAAAAGACAAAGAAGTGAGAACATTTGCTGGTTGTAGACGGGTCGTCATAACAATTTAGAAATCCAAAGTTTAAAGACCCGAACTTCTGTACTTATTAACACTTCTAACAGTTAAGAAATTATTTAAAATACGTTTGTGTATTTAATGAATTTTATCAATTTCTTTTCTTTTCTTGTGTTTGTGTCACATGGAGTGTTGGAGCTCCATGATGGTTAAATAGTATATATCTGAAAACGAAATTGAAAATGAAAGAGAGAAGAAAGTATAAGAGAAGTAAACTGAAGTATTGAAATGATTAAAAGACTGAAAAAGCTTATTCCCTTTGAGTAATTCTTCTTGGCGGATCAGTCTTTTTGGACCATTTTCCTCTGATAACTCATCTGGGAATTCCACCAAACACAGCTTTTAAAGATAATTGTTTTCTTTAAGGAAATTATTATTTATTTGTTTTCTTTAATTGTTACTGATATACCTTTGCAATGTCCTGATAATTACGATGTACTATTTCTTTCCTGTTTTTATTTTTTAACCTTGGAAAGGTACTTGGGTAAACCTTGTAGAAGCATCACTTATGGTGTTGGAGGAAGGGGGCAAGGGTATGGAGTCAATAGCATACATAGTGGGTTACTGCTGTATTTACTTTATAGTACATATCATATTTCTGACACACTACCTGCATAAATACATGATTGTCAGGTTGAAAGTGTTAATATCAATGCTTTTTCTCTGACTAAGATATGTATCTTACAGGAAAATCTGCACACCCTGGTTCCTTTAAGAGAAGTCTTTTAAGACCTACCTCTCCCAAGTCTCCTGTTGCAAGTGCTAGTGCCTTTGAAAGTGTGGAAGGATCAGACGATGAAGATGATGTGACAGAGCAAGCTAAACTGGATACTACATATCTGCACACAAATGGAAATGTTGTAAGTCTATAATCTAATATGCACATTTTGAGATGATAAGTACCTCTCTCTATATATAAATAAGTATACTGTTGAGATGATAAGTAACTGTCTCCTTTTTTAATGCCTCCTTGCCCTTGCACCTTTGTTCTGGAATTGGAATTAATCTAGCTTTTTCCCATTACTCCTCAGCTATGAAGCATCGATACTCCGAATTTTTTTTCCAACGTATCCAATACGCGTATCGAAAACGTATTGTATCGTATCGACGAATTAATGGTCGTATCGAGAACGTATTTGGAATGTATCGAAAACGCCGCGTCGGAGTCGGTGCTTCATAGCTCCTCAGATATGCTTTGATTGTCAATGATGCAGTGCTCTATATTCACTAAAGTAAAAAAATTGAATGATCTCTGAGATTGAATTTGAAATCACCTGAATGCAGGGCCCAGAAGGTAAAATTCCATATGAGACTTTACCTAATCATGTTAATACTAATGGAGAGCAGATGGCAATCACTGCTTCAAGTATGATCCGTTCTCATAGTGTTTCTGGTGACCTGCATGGTGTGCAGCCTGACCCAATAGCTGCTGACATTCTTAGGAAAGAGCCAGAGCAAGAAACTTTTGCACGATTGAAAATTACTCCTATTGGTATGAACTATGAAATATTTCTCTTTCTTGAGTATAAATAATTTGCTTCAAATATGTTCTTTTCATGGCATGCAGAGAATTTACTTTCCTTTAAACACTTTCTGACAACGATTGCAATTTTAGAAAATCATTTAGCAAACGATAATTATTATATTTTCTGTTTAGAGGCTCCGTCATCTGATGAAATTGACGCCTACATCATTCTTCAAGACTGCCTTGAAATGAGAAAAAGATATGTTTTTAAAGAAGCAGTTGCTCCATGGGAGAAAGAAGTTATATCTGACCCCAGTACTCCAAAGCCTAACCCGGAGCCATTCTTTTACACCCCTGAAGGAAAGTCTGATGTGAGTTTTTTTTTTATTTAATTTTGTTTTCACCTATGAAAACTTGGACTCCGAATTTAATCCTACTATGATTAAACAAGTATTTTTTCTGTTGTGCTACAGCATTACTTTGAAATGCAAGATGGGGTTATTCATGTATATCCAGATAGAGACTGTAAGTAACTACGAAATTTTCTATCTGCAGACTTCATATTTTACCTCTCTAGCTGTGATTCTTATGCATGTTTGCGTATTACTTGCAGCCAAAGAAGAACTTTTTCCTGTTGCGGATGCAACTACCTTTTTCACTGACCTCCATCAGATACTTCGAGTCATAGCAGCAGGGAATATCAGAACTTTATGCCATCATAGGCTTAATCTTCTAGAACAAGTAAATACATGTCTAAGTTGCTTAATATAAGTAATAAACTGCAGCATGTGATTCTATTTCAATTACAGATAAGAATCTAGTGGTTGTTTGACAATTCTATATGTATTTCAGAAATTCAATCTTCATTTGATGCTAAATGCGGATAGGGAATTTCTTGCCCAGAAAAGTGCTCCACATCGAGATTTCTATAATGTTAGAAAAGTTGATACACATGTACACCATTCAGCATGCATGAATCAGAAACATCTTCTAAGGTTCATAAAGTCAAAACTGAGGAAAGAGCCTGATGAGGTGATACTTTGGATCTCTTTTTTGCTGTGCAGTAACATATTTTGCATTGGCCTTTTTTTTTTTATTCCGGATGTTGTCATTGAACTGGAAGGCTTAAGAGATAGATCACAACTTAGGCATTTTTTTTCTAAGCATATAAATTTGGGCATCCTTTACTGTGTGTGGAATGCAATAGTATAGTTCAGAGTATATTACTACAACCTATGAATGGAATAGGAAATATTACAGGGATGCTTTAAATGATTGGTTTACAAGTGCAGAAGTAAATATCATATGCATCATAGTATGCTTTTTTATTACAGGTATTATATTTTAGGAAGCTGATATACATTGCATACTCTTAATATGTATAATTTTAACTTTTTTTCTTCTTTTTTTCAGGTTGTTATATTTCGAGATGGGACATATCTGACCTTGAAAGAGGTTTTTGAGAGTCTGGATTTAACTGGGTAATGAACTTTACTAATTTCTATTACAATTATTATTTTTAATTGAAATTGGCTAGCTATAAGTTTCAGTAATTAATCTTGTTTTTGAACCATTTTTTAAACAGATATGATCTCAATGTTGACCTTTTGGACGTTCACGCAGACAAGAGTACATTTCATCGCTTTGACAAATTCAATCTCAAATATAATCCTTGTGGTCAAAGTAGGCTCAGGGAGATATTCCTCAAACAGGATAATCTCATTCAAGGTAACTTTTATTTTTTGGTATAACAAAGTCGAAATCCTAATCCAACTATGTGTTTATTTTTAGCCACAGTCAAAGTTGTAGATTTACACCATGGCTTTGTGGAGTTTCTTTGCTTGGTAGATTCTACTTCAAAGTTTGAAATGAGGTTTTTATCACAGGTTAAAAATTCAATAAACCTCATCCTACTATGGTTCATGTGCAGAAATCCCCATGTGCTTTGAAACTCATCAATACAATCCCTGAACTCACCAAACCATGCATGTAAATTCACTGTAGGGAGGTTTTTCTGGACATATGTGAGTGGGTTAATATGTACTAGCATGTGTGTTTCGGTTTAATTCAAGGAGTTCTGTTGGTGGGTTTCAAAGCACACTGGGATTCTTTTGCGCGCATGACCCAAAGTTGAACAGGGCTTCTTGAATTTCAGCCTTTATCAGTAATCATGGCATCCTGGGTTGCTTCAAATTTTTAGACAAATCCACCTGCTATTTTTATGGGTTGCATGTTTATTGCAATAGAATCTGAAAGAAAAAGACACACACTTGGTGGATCTCTAGTCCAATGATTTTCTGCAATCTGATGAATATTTTTTTTGAGCATTGTCTATATGATCTTGTGTAGTCGTGGGCATTATTTTGTTTGTTGAAGAGAAATTTTTGGATTTTCTACGACTATTTATACCTTCTGTGATTGATTACGTATATAAGATGACTAAATTTTGCATAAGATGGATGCACCTTGATTTCCTGATATACAGTATTGTATCACTAATTTGTTTGAGAAATGATGTGCAAAGAGTGCAAATAGAAAATTTTGGATCTTTAATTAATATAGATGGAATGCTCTTGAAGGATGATGAGATTGCTTGAAAATTGTGTACATTTAATAAGGTTTGAATTTGAATTTTGAATTTCAAACTGCCATGGTCAGCCTTGAAAGCAGTTTTAGGTTGTTTTTTAAAAGTAACACCCACATGTGGGTTAATGAAGTAGTGGGAGAAGCAAAAATGGAAAAGGCTTAAGTAACTTGTATTTTTATCAAAATGTCACAATATTCATTTTGGAGATTATGGTTATAATGTGTTAATTGTCTTTAATTTCTAAGCATCTTTACTGACCTGTACTCATACTATTTTTCTTGCATTGAATAGGTCGTTTTCTTGGCGAGCTGACAAAGCAAGTGTTTTCTGATCTTGGTGCCAGTAAATATCAGGTGCTTTCCTGAACCCTTGTATATATAATTTTCTATCATGTCAGAACAAATAAAATTCTAACAAGACACTACTTCTTCTTCTTTTTTGTGTGTTTGTTTCCCCTATCTGTGCTTCTAAGCTCCAGATAAAAGCAATCAACATTGACTGGTTTGTACTTTGTTATTTCACTAAGTTAATTCCTCAAACTTGTCTTTGCCATAAACATGGATACTTTTTTATTTTGATTCAATTTCCATTTATGGCTTTTGATGGTAGATATTTTTTTTTGGTGTCCTATTTTTCAAAGACATTTTTGGTTAAATGATATCAAGAACATTTCTTAAGACTCAGCGTTTGTGTTCATAATTCTTTTTATGTTATTCTCTGGTTAATTCAGAAGCATTCCAAATTATTGAGAGGTTCATATTTATAATAATCTATTGTTCATGTTTTTAAACACTAGTGAAACTAGTAGAAAGATAAGGCTTTCTTTCTTTTGTTTTTACTACTAAAAAGCAATAGAATTTGGTGTTAGTTATGTATGAGTTCATAATGATTTTCCATTTTGCCATCTGACTGTATAAGTCTTGGTTGTTATTGTTGATAATAATTTACCATTTCCTGATTGTTGATTTTGCATGCTCTTTACCTCTTGATGTTTGTTATCTTATGCCCTTCTGTAACTAATTTATTCACAGATGGCAGAATATAGAATATCTATATATGGTAGGAAGCAAAGTGAGTGGGACCAACTAGCCAGTTGGATAGTAAATAATGAATTGTACAGCGAGAATGTTGTTTGGTTAATTCAGGTACTCTCTAGTTATTTGCTTAAACCACATATCAGTTTTATTCCTCACGGTGATAGCAAAAGATTTGTTGTCAATTTCACCTAATTTTCATGCATAAATCAATACTCTCATTTGTTGTCAATTTCTGTTTTCAGCTTCATATTATAATTTGTGCATTTTTGTTCTCAATTATTTAGGTTTTTGAGGCTAAACATTTCCCAAAGTCTATAAATCATTTTCTGATGTTCCTCTTGGGAGTGCTAAATATCTAATAGTATTTGGGGAACTTTTCCTTTCATGGCTTATTTGCTCAGGCGATTGTACAGTGTTGGCAAGTGATGGTAGTTCTTATAATTTCTGTCTTGCAGCTTCCACGATTGTACAATATATACAAAGAAATGGGAATTGTGACCTCATTCCAAAACATGCTTGACAATATCTTCATTCCACTTTTTGAGGTTACTGTTGACCCCGATTCACATCCTCAACTGCATGTTTTCTTGAAACAGGTAGGGTGTTCATCTACATTCTTCAAAATCAATTACTTTTTATACACCCATTTTTGGTCCTACAAAGATACAAGTGTCAATAGTTTGTTCCTCCTATCATAAATATTTAAAAATGGCCTTCAGCCCTTCATGTCATTTTTTAAATTAAATTGATCCTCCGAAAGGGACTATTTTGGTGTATTCATCATTGGAGGACCAAACTGAACACTTATTTTGGAGGACCGAAGTGGGTGTAGACTCTACTTTTTACATTGTAGGAGTTTTGCCTTTATGGTTACTTGTATTGACTTCTAGTAATAGAACTGAGTTCTATTACCTACTCACTAATTAAATATGTAAAGGAGTGTAAATGACTACAACTATGCATTGCACAAGTTGACTTTGCAGCTGCTTTGTTCTCTTACTAATTACTATATAGTATTAATTCTCCAGCTTTTTATTTATTTGTTTTTCACATTTTTAGGTTGTTGGGTTGGATTTGGTGGATGATGAAAGCAAACCTGAAAGGCGGCCAACAAAACACATGCCTACACCTGCCCAATGGACTAACGTATTCAATCCGGCATATTCATACTATGTGTACTACTGCTATGCAAATCTTTACACCTTAAACAAGGTACATAATTTTCCTCCTGAATAACTTTACATTTCTGTACCAATTTTGGGTTGCTTAGCTATTGACTCTAGCTTAAGGTGTATATTTCTCTCTCTCTCTCTCTTTTTGGAGTACAAGTTGTATATTTCTCTAATCATATTATGTTAACGCTAGCATTTGTTATGATCACTTCATATAGTCTTATATGCATAATCTTTTTTCTAGTGACCAATGGGAAAAGAAAGCGAGAGACATTTGATGAAATTTATGTGTCTCAACTAGAACAGAGATTGAATTATATATAGCCAAAGAATAATAAATACAAAGTTCATCGCCATTGAAATTACATGATTTGATTAGCCTATACAATGAATCTAGACACTATTTACATTCTTTTTGACATTCCCCTTCATTCTAGAGCATATAGGTCATATTCACCAATCTTGTTACACATGTAACCTATCCCCTTTAATGTAGTTTAAGATATCAATTGTTGCATCCCAATATCCTTCACTTGATGAATTTAGAAATTGACTTACCACTTTGACCGCAAAAGAGATATCTGAACTGGTGGTTTAGCTTTCCAACTTATCTTTTGTATCTTTCTAGGGGGTGGGGGGATAGGGAGGAAGAGGTAAATTGAATTTTCAAAACTTTTTCGCATATGGTCTCTTTTCTTTCACAAATAGCAATTTCCAAGAATCTTTGAGTTAATATATGATTAGCTGATTGAATATGAAAATATATGGCCTAGGAATACCAACAATGCAGTAGCTAAGTGTGCAAATGATGTGCTCACCAAAGTTGAGGGATTGAGATTTCTACACACAATTTATCTTGTTTGTACATGGTAACCTTATAGAAATCAATCCACTTGATTTGCATAAGCTTAGAATTTGGGTCCATAGGAGTGTTAACAGGCTTTGCATTGAATATACCATCCTTATATTATGCTACCTTTATTCTCAAGAAGTATTGAAGTTTTTCAAGTTTTTTTTATCCAAAAGTAAAGGCTGAGATGTTTTATTTGAGATATGCCATGGTAATCACTGGTTGTGATGGCATTGTCTTCAACGCATACAACTAAGTATATGCACCATTGAGCTAAATGGAAATATAGCGGTTATCCTCATTCAATGTAATACGAAACCGTTGAATCACAGTGCAAAACCTTCTAAACCAAGCCCTAGAAAATTGTTTAAGGTCATACATATATTTGTGAAGATGACTAACAAGTATAGAAGGCTCCCCTCACCCCATCAAATCTAAGAGGTTGCTCCATATACACCTCTTTATCGAGTTAACATGGAGAAAAGCATTTTTGATATCCAAGTTAATGAATGGGCTAGTGGTGAATAATAATCATAAACAATAACTTGAGAATAGAGGCCACTTTCACCACAGGTGAGGTATCTTAAATAATCCAAGGCAAAAACCCGTGAATTTCATTTGGCCATAAAACAAGCCTTAAGACAATCAAGTTGACCATTTTGAGCCAACCTTAACTTCAAAGACCCATGAACAACTGACAATAGACGTCTCAATAGGATGAGGAATGACGTCTCAAGTACCGTTGCTTTGAAGTGCACACATTTTATCAATCATAGGTTGTCTCCATCAAGGATGAGACAAAGTGTCACCTATAGTCTTAGGAATAGGCAATCAAAATGAACAAGGGAAAAAGACGAGCAAAATGTGAAGAAGAAAGTCGATGATAACTCAAATTAACATAGGGAGGAGAAAGGGCTATAAGTAGACATATACTTTTTGGAGAGCAATGGGAAGGTTTGGCTTTAGGAGATAGTGTTAGAGTAGGTTGAGGAAATGGCATAGGGTCCATGATGACTTCATTGACATTTGGAAGACGAATATGCTCGGTTGCTAACAATGATAGACCTGCAAGGGATGGAAAAGGATAGGTATGTCCGTAACATAAGGCAACTCTGATAGGTTGAACTCAGCAAAAACCAGAGGAAGAGGAAGGTAATATCAATTGAGACCAAAAGTCGGTGTAGAATAGGTGTGTAATCATGGTAAACCTTTATGGGACCAAGTGTAACTAAGAAAGATCCACTTGAGGGACTTAGTCGAAAGTTTTTCAAGACTAAGACTAGCATTGTAAACGAAGTATGTAGAATCGAAGACATGAAGTTATAAGGAATGCATAGGGGGAAATAACATACGAGTGACGTAGGTATTAGGTTATCAAGGATAGAGAAAGGCATTCAATGATTGAGGTAATGAGAAGGGCCGTGTTCATGGAGCAAGAGTTGAATGATTTCAATGATGTGTCAGATTTTGCATTCAATAACCCCATTTTGTTGAAGGGTATGAGCATAAGACGTCTTGTGAAGATAGGTTTGAAATAAGTTTTAATGAGCATTATCACTATGCGAGTACTGATAGTGACAACAAATTAAGTTTTTATTTCATGATTAAATTGTTGAAAGATTAGGACCCAAAACATTGGAATGAATTAAAGTAAATGGGGAGTTATCTCGACTAGAGATGTGAGTGGGAAACAGACTACGGGTATGTTTCCCAAGTTAGCACTACTCATAAGACAAACTAGATAACTTGTTTGAGGATGGAGGCCTATGAGATTCCAACACCTATCAATGGTGTCACCTAACTTGTTACTTTTATCACACTTTGGATGAGATTTGTTGGGGTTGCAATCATGATCAGCACTCAAAGATGCAAGTGCAGAGATATCAATTGTAGGAGGAGGCATATTGGAAGTCATGTTCAGCGTGGGGATAAATTTGATTACGGTTGGCAGAATATTTCAAAAGGAAAACCATATCGGGATAGTATCATGGAGAAGGTTCTCTGTTGCTCGAGTTCCTTTGCTGCTGTCTTTGAAGGGGGCAGTTGCTCATAGAGAAATCATGGATAGTCCAGTCCCATGAACAATCCCCAAATAAGCAGACACTAGGCCCTTAAACTTCTTGGGACAAAGACACTTACGAGGTTATGGCAAAACCCACAAAGATGTTGAGTATCCTTGCTATAAAGAACCTTGGCCAGCTTTCAAATTGACCCACAAGTGATGTAAGCGCCAAAAATCTGTTTCAAGAATGGATGGTGGATTTGATGATGCTCTGTAGTTGGGTGTCCACCAAGAGTGCTTCTTAGCTGACACAAAGTTTGCTGTGGTGGTGAACATAGTCTCGTCCAATGAGCCAAGTTTGATATTTGAAGTCCATGTGTCATAGTTGATCTCATCCAACTTTGTTGGAGTATCTTCGGAGCCATTAGATGGGCCCCTGGGTTGGGCAGAAAAGTAGAGTACGACTCAACAAGCATCAGAATGGCATTGTTGGAGGGGGACATGTCCACCCAGAGGCTGAATGGAGGGAATGAGTACAGGTCCGGGCAGAGGACAGAGAGGCAAGCCCAACGGTGGTCAGAACACCATGCTACCATGTGTGGTGAGATCCAGCAGCACATGGGTGAGATCCAAGAGCTTCGCCTGGTGTGTAAGAACATGTGGGAAGGGATCTTGACAACTTGGAGTATGTGCTAAGTTTGGTGGTGTTGCTTGTCGGAAAGCACGTTGGATGGTGGCTGGACAATGATGGATGGTGGCTAGGAAGATGTGTTAGGCTGTCAGAAGGACAACACAACAGTGGAAACTGGAATTCGGAGTTTTCCGGAAAAATGATTTTCGTTTGGGGACAATGTGTTTAAATGATATTAGGGGTGGCAAAACCGGTTGGCTCGCCTCAACTCAACAAAAATGGGACGGGGCAAGTTGGCTTGCCTTTAAAAAAATGGTTTGAAAATATCGACTCGTCCCATTTTATGGCAGATTGGCGGGTCAACCCGTTTAAATCATCATCGACATCAATTACACCTTTATCCAAAACTAGTTGGCAAGTCAGTCTGTTTAAATAATTAAATATAATAAAATATTAAAATTAAATGATATTTTATGAGTTTTAAGTGTTATTTAATTTCATCTCACACTCCCATTCATTTTTTCCAATCACAAGCATAATGTATGTTAATTTTCAGTCTAACAGTTTCAAAGAACTCGTTTTGGCTCCATATATCGATAATCTTTGTCATAAATAGAGTAATTTCTTTTTCTTTTTTTTTGTATAGGAGTATTGACATAAATTTTTTGGATATCACAAAAGCTTGACATGACAAATAAAACACTAAAAAAACCTGACCCTTCGGGTTGACCCACCGACTCGCAGGTTTACTCGCTTTAACCCGTCCTAAAAACGAGTTGGGTTGGATTGGGTTGTCGGATTAAACGCACCAACCCCCCTATCGGATATACACAGCGGAGATTGAATTATATTAGCCAAAAAGTAACAAATATGAAAATCGCAATTCTACTAATTACCGTAATTGCATAATTTGATTAGCCGATGCAATGAATTTGGACATTGTTTACATGCTTTCAATCACATAGAACACCGATTATGTATTCCAAAATTTTTTTGCCTCTAACTTCATAATGAGGATTTGAATATTTTGACTTTGTTTTGACACACCAAACTTAACCTAATACAAATATTTCTCAGCTTCGTGAATCAAAGGGAATGACAACAATCAAATTCCGTCCACATTCTGGAGAGGTATACATTGGAATATATTTTCTCTATCTATTTGTTAATTGTTGTATGGAAACCTGATGCATCAGATTGGCTTTAGGCCGGTGATATTGACCACCTTGCTGCAACCTTTCTTACGGCTCATAACATTGCACATGGAATCAATTTGAAAAAATCTCCCGTGCTTCAATATTTATATTATTTGGCCCAGGTATGGTCCCATTTTCAATTGATTACTTGGTTTTGATGTCTGTGGTGTTAAATTAATTCTAGTGGAACATTTGTTATCAGATTGGGCTGGCGATGTCTCCTTTGAGCAATAACTCCCTATTCTTAGACTACCATCGGAATCCTTTTCCAACATTCTTCTTACGGGGTTTGAATGTTTCACTTTCTACTGATGATCCACTCCAAATTCACTTGACAAAGGAACCATTGGTTGAAGAATATAGCATAGCTGCTTCCGTGAGATCTCTCTCTCTTTCTCTCTCTGTCTCTCTTTGCCTGGCATATAAACAGACAATTCTTACAGTTAGGACACTATTCTTCGTTTACAGGTGTGGAAGTTGAGCTCATGTGATTTATGTGAGATTGCCCGTAATTCGGTTTATCAATCAGGTTTCTCACATGCCTTAAAGGTACACTTCTTATCCTAACTCTCCTGTGAATGAAATCCTCTTACTCTCAAAGCATACTGTGTTTTAGTCTTATCCTGACATGTATTTTAGGAAAAGCCACTAAGAGTTGTCATAGACGAGCATGACTGAATATGAAATATCAATGTTTATTACGATTATCTTAGTGTACTATATTATTATTTATTATTTCGAATTTTTCATTGCGAGAATTTTGACACATTTTTTTATATGAAAAGAGGATAAAACTATTATTTTCTGCTTCCTCCTATGACTTTTTTGGAATTTAAAGTTTTAGATATATTTTTCTAGGGAAAACTCCAATTTACCTTCATAAAAACCTTTTTAAAGCTGAAACAAACGCACCATAAAGTTTTTTTTTACCTGTTCTCAACTGATCAGTTTCTTGTTTTAGTCACATTGGATTGGTAAGGAATACTACCATAGAGGGCCAAATGGAAATGACATTCACAGAACCAACGTTCCTCACATCCGGTTGGAATTCCGTGACACGGTATGGGTTTATTAATGGTTGTACTAAATGTGACTTGTTCTGTTCTGTTAATATTTCTTGTGGTTCTGAATTTAATAATTTATGTTAGATGGCCTTTCATGTATGGTTGAAATATCCTATATAAACAAATTGGGATTGTTGAGGACTCAAATAAAATTTACTCTTTAGTAATTATCTTAATTACTTAAAAAAGAAACTACAACTGCTGCTTCTACTCCTAGTTTAGTACTTTTTAATTCTGAATTCTTAACATCTGTTCTAGCAAAACTATTTTTTTTGGTCTTTATAATGTTATACTATTAAGATTTTAGTCTTTCAAGGGCTAATTTTTTAATAAGTTAAACTATAAGGACCAATTCTTAAAAAATAGGGACAATTTACTTTTGATGAATAGAAACTATAAAGATTAAAAATTAAACAAGTGAAAAAAATAGGATCGTTACTAGATGGTAGGGACCAAAAACCAAAAGTGGTGTACACTAAAAACTAAAATCTACTTTAAACCTACAAATATTTTCCTGATTATGTTATCTGTTGAAGTGAAGGGGAATCACCCAGTATGATTGCTGTCCTTGCAGATTTGGAGAGAGGAGTTGCAACAGGTTTATTTGGGCAAAGCCATCATTCCTGAAGTAGTAGACAAATAATATGCCAGAGCCATGTATTCATATATGAACCATGGAGGTTGTGAATGGGTTCTATTTCCTTATTTCCGGTTCTTCCTTTTTTTTGTAATGTTGGGTGCAGACACTCGTTGTTTTTGTATTGGAATTTGGCAGTTCCTGACTTGCCCCAAAGTTAACTGAATCTGTTCACCTGTAGGTATAGGTAGCAAGTGAATCCCTCAAACCTATCCAACGTCAGAGATATACTAAGGCTACAGACATTACAGCGCTGGTTCGATGATATAAACCTGATACGTAGCATATATTACTCGCAAGATAACTGAGCTTGAGCATCGAGCAAGGTTTACAGCTACAAATCAAATGGCCCTGGGAAAGTGTTTCTTTGTATTAAATTTGGGGGTAGAATTAAAATGAGTAGGGTTAGCAATAATTACGTGCATAAAGCAAATGATGATGCCTGTTGCTGTTAGAAATATAAGATAATATGATCCTTTGTTGAGAGATTCTCTCAAAATTTTGATTCCTATTGTTTGTAAAGATGAGGGGCCTATCAATTCGACCGTACATGTTCGACGATGCAATGGCAGAGCTAGATAGAGGTGACAGTTGAGGTTTATACTGATTATGATAAATAACATGAACAAAGTTGAATTCAGTGTCAGCAAATGTCTTCTCTCTCTCTAAACCTTTTGTTATTAAAATTTTTTTTTTTTACCAAATCATTAACTTAAAACGACTAACGAGCAATAATAATAATGGTCACTAATTTTTTGACCATCGTAAAGTGGTTTGTGAAGCGGGGATGATGAGGATGGAGGTTGGAGGGAATTGATAAGCAGACATAACAGTAGGGTGTACAGAATATTAAGAGTAATATATCGGTTTTAAACTAAAATAGGAATTGCTTGGCTTTGTTTTAATTTAAGAATTGATCCAAGGCAAAAAAATTAAAATATTGTATTTAAATAAAATAATTACGCATTTAATGTTGTTTCGTAAAAAATTACACATCTACTGCACAATGTGACGCCAGTTTTGGGCGTCACATGTGACGCCCAAAACTAGCGTCACATGTGTGCTCTATATGTTTCCTCACCCCCTCTATTCAATTCACACCTCTTCTCTCACTTTTCATATCTCTCTTCTCCACCAACATTTCTTTATCTTTAATTTAGTATTTGAATTTTAGTTGTAATTCTATTTAAAAATGAGTTCAAATCCTGATTTTGTTCGTGTTGTGTTATATTACAATGGTAGGAAGGTAGAAGGTCGACGAGGTGTCATATTCGAAGGTGAAAAAAGGCCGACACGTATCCAACGCAACACAACCATTGGCGAATTGTATCAGAGAATTCGGCAGAAGTTAAGTCTTCAAGACAACCAATGTATCACTGAGATCACGACAAGGGTGTGGCAAGGTGATAAATACATTAGTTTGAAAGTGCTTGACGATGAAGACTTGGAGATGACAATGGAAGAATTTTGCAACCAGTCAAGGACAGATTTTCTAGAGTTGTATGTCGACATCGTTGCAACGGAGAATGCTCCCATACCGGTGAGGTCAGTTTATTTAAATTCTCCCTGTCTTCCAGCTTCTCCTGCCGCTCATGCGTCTCCAGTTGGTATCTTTTCTGAGGGAGATGAAAATGATCCGACTTGGAAAATGCACGACGAAGATGACGATGAAAATATGGCAATGGAAGAACATCTTCTGGCGGAGGATGCTAGTGCTTCAGAAGGAGATGAATCTCGTGAGATGGGTGCGTCTGAAATTCCAATATTCCATCAACCAGTCGTCGCGCAAATGCCGCCGTTGAATGACGTTGCGTCTGCTCCGTTTGGTATTCCACAAGAAGGTAATTGTTCCCATTTGTATACTGCGAGAATAAATAACTGATTTAATGTTGCCTGAATTAGTAGTAAGTTCGTATTAAAAAATTATAACCCGCAATTGCAGGTGACACAGATGTTATTCCTTTTTGGGAAGGAATTCCGCATTATTCTTACATTGATTGGAGTTATCAGAGCGAACAAGAATCATGTACTGATGGTTCGGTGTCTGGATCGGCTTCAATACAAGGTCCGTGGCAACTGGGTGACATGTTATTTGTCAATCAAGAATTTGCGACAAAAAAAGATGTCCAAATGGCACTTAAGCACAACCTTATTAGGGAGCATCAAGAAGCCATTGTAATTGAGAGCACGCCTGCAAAGTTGTCCATGAAATGTTGTGCGTACGATCAAGGTTGTCCGTGGCGCGTAAGGGCGATCAAACCGGTGTTTCGTGAAAATTGGAAAATAACGAGATGGGGTGGAAAACACGAATGTGTGAATGAGCACATTTCCCAGGGTCATAGACAGCTTGATGCGAACGTTATTGCAGATCTCGTGATAGGTACCTTTTTGTATTTTAAATGTGTGATTGACCACAAATGTGTAATTAAATTTGTTCGATGTTATTGAGGCACTGATATCCTCTTCAATGTAGGGATGATAAAGTCTGAACCATCTGTGTCAATCTCTTTGGTGCAAGAAAGGATAACTGCTAAATATGGCTTTCAAGTTTCGTACAGAAAGGCGTGGTATGCGAAGCAAAAAGCGATGGCAATTCTGTACGGTGATTGGGAGGAATCGTATGCTTTTTTACCAAGGTGGTGCGAATACATGCTTCGCTTTTCTCCAGGTTCATTTTATCATATACAAACTAATGATCTTTATGCCGAGCAGAGCTTAGTTTCTGGAAAAAAGGTTTTTCATCGCATTTTTTGGACATTTAGACAATGTTGTGAGGCGTTCAAATTTGCCAAACCCGTCATCCAAATTGATGGAACACATTTATATGGAAAGTACAAAGGGAAATTGTTGGTGGCCACAACCCAAGATGGTAATAATGAATGTTTACCGATCGCATTTGCCATCGTAGAAGGCGAAACTTTGGAAGCATGGGATTATTTTCTCGTTAATATTCGTGCTCATGTGACTACGATGTCAAACATATGTTTAATATCCGATCGGCATCGAAGCATAATATCTGCTGTGGAAAATAACCCTACTTGGCAGCCGCCAAATGCGTATCACGTATTATGTATTCGTCATATTGCAAGCATCTTCAATCAAAAGTTTCAAAATGAAGATTTGAAGCGGATGTTAAAGAATTTAGGTATACTCATTGACTGAATGCTTAATTATTTCTTTCCATTATGACTGTCAATTTATGTTTAATTCGTTTATGTCCAATTTGTGCAGGTTATACTCCAGCAATGGTTGATTTTGAAAGGAATCTTGCGAGTTTCCATGAAAGTAGTCCTCAAATTGCTGAGTGGATAGATGCGATTCCTAAGGAAAAGTGGTCGCGTGCCTACGATATTGAAGGACGGAGGTACGGTCATAGACAACAAATTTGGCTGAATCTGTCAATAGGGTTTTGAAGGGGGCCAGAAATATGCCTATAACAGCATTGGTTAAGCATACATATAGCATATTGGTTGCATATTTTGTTGAGAGAGGAACAAATGCTCTTGCACAACTTCAATCAGCTCATCGTCACTCCAAACATGTTGTTGAATTGGTCAAGAAGAACCAGGTAGATGCAACAAGCCACCACGTTCGTGCATACAATGTTGAACATACTGTATTCGAGGTTTACGCAGGTTGGGAACGTTCATATTCTGTCAACCTCCCACAGAGATACTGTCAGTGTGGAAAGTTTAAGGCCTTTAAGTATCCATGTAGTCACGCTGTTGCTGCTGCGTTAAGTGTTAGGCAGAGTGCGTTCACTTACGTTGACGACGTCTTCTTGATAAATAACTTGGTCGAGGCTTATTCTTTTCCGTGGGAGCCAATCAGAAACGAGGAAGCAATACCTGAAATTAGTGGTGCAAAGATTATTCCTGATTGTACTATGTTGCGTGCAAAAGTTCGTCCAAAGTCAACTCGCATCCGCAACGAGATGGATGAAGTTGAGACAAGCCAGAGCCGTATCAGGTGTGGACTTTGCAAGGAACGCGGCCATAATCGTCGGCGATGTCCAAGTCGTGGGAGAAACGAATGATTTGCATATTATGTTCATATTGTTGCTGTTGGTTATGTTATTTCATGAATTGTAATGTCCGTTATGTTGGACTTTTTACTTTCCGTTTATGTATGTTTTTAAGCTTGAATTATTAATTAGCTGATGCTGTTAGTTACCGTAATATAAATCCGCAAAGAACGATAACCAAAACATAGTGAATAGTCCAAATAATATAATAATGTAGCGTCCACAATATAACAACATGCTACACTCATATGACATATACAAAAGAACAAAATAATAACAATATGAAACAGTCCACAACATAATGAATAAACAAAATGTCAATGAAACTAGGACCACGGTGGCCATGGCCTATGTCGTGCATCCCTATCTGGTAGTATACGTCTGTCCCAGACTGGGTCACCCTGATGGTCCTGTGGAGGTGGAGTGTGGAAGTCATCCATCGCCGCACGGATGAAATCATCTGATGGTCCTGCACATCAAAAGGGGTGTGTCCCTGACTGTGAGAATCCGTGGCTAGAGTCTCCCCACTGTCATGGCTCTCTGCAACAAGGCCTACAGAGCGATACAACTCCATCGTGTCCTCTGCAGACCAAAAGGGGTAATCGGCATCAAGTCCCTGTGAATAGGGCTGGAAATCAGGCTGTGAGGATGCCGGATCCGCTCCTGCCATAGCCATCGGACTAGCCTGGAAAACTGGCTCCTGCCCGCTCATGTAAGGGTGCTCAGACGCCGCCTGACTAGGACCTGCCGCATACTGCGATCCGTGATGATAAATCGGCTGTGACCCGTAAGTAGGACCAAATGCTGGAGGTCTAAACCATCCCTGAGTCTCGACCACTGGTCTAGGTGCTATAATCGGGACAGGCTCAGCAGCAACTCTCTCACGTGTACGTCCTAATCCCCGTCCCTCCCGTCTATTACGAGGAACATCCACGATCAACTGAGGATCAGGCTGAGTCTGCACGGGGGGTGCCTCAGGTCCAGGCTCATCAACTCGTGAACTCTCACGAAACATCCCAATAATTCGGCCTATCTCCTCGTGGATATACTGTAGTCCAAATCGAGGAAACTCCTCCGCCGTTGTTGCATGATACAGCATTTCAAGACCGTCAATCTGCATATTACGAAAAAATGTTAGTTGTAATTTGAAACAAATGTAAAATAAGTACAAAACTCACCATGCGCCCTATCTTTGCTGCCCTCCGTGATATGTAGCGCTTTCCCCTCTCTCTGAACCACTCCATGTACTCATGATTAGGTGACATCAAACCATATAATGGAGGTGGCAGTACAATATGCTGAATCCTAGTATTCCATCGATCAATGTGAGCCCTGAGCTTACGTCTCCAGTTCTCTTCAACCTTCCCCCGTAGAGTATGATCATGTATTCCTCTCAATTTTCTAGATTTTTCCGGGATGGGTTGATTAAGACCAGACTGTCGCATGCACCTATCCGGTTGACATGCCTCAACTGTGTGGAAGTAGATAATAGGTGTGGGAGCTAGCCACAGATACTGCTGCTCTGGAGTCACGTCAAGCCACTCATATTCTATATACGGCTGCCACACCACCTACAAACAAAATGTGAAACAATATATAGAGTTACAAAAAAAAATAAACCCATAGACAAATAACAACACCGTAAGTATCTAACACCAAACCTCATCTCTACAGAGTGTGTCCAATGTTGCCCGATAATGGGTGACCTCATAAGGTTTAAACTTTTGTACAGCATTAAACCCGTCAATCAAAAACATTATCAACCATACATAATCGTCCAAAGTCAAGAAGTATACAGTTAGTACATACAGTATTAACCATACATTATTGAAATCAAATGAAGTAAATAAATCATACCGGCATCCATAATGTGTGCCCGGCTGTGGATGAGGAGGAAGGGGTGGAGCAATGGGTGGGAATCGTATCCATGCCCAAATTTGAAGGAGAATATGGCAACCACCCATGTCGCTTCGACGGGCATCTGTCACTTCACACAAACAAGTGTGTCAAAACTGCAGATCCCCAGCTGAATCGGCCAATGTCCTCAAATCCTCCACCTAGCAACGGGACAAGCCGACAACCAAAATTGCTACCTCCAGACTTGTCCGCCAGCAACCAAGTCCCCAACATCCGCGCAATGTGAGCTTTTGTGAAGTAGATCTCGGCAGCATGATTCCCTTCATGATCAGTCCACCGGGTATAATGTCGATCCAAGAATGAGATGCAGAGGTCGCCAGAATGATGGAACTCACCGGCCTCTGGAACATGTCCAAAAACACCAGCACAAGCAGCGTGCCAATCCTCAGAGGTCGATCCGATGACGACAGTACCGTCGGTCGGCAAGCCCAAGATGCCTGCCACATCTTGTAAGGTGATCGTCATCTCACCTTGGATCATGTGAAAGGTATGTGTCTCTGGTCTCCACCTCTCGACCAGAGCACTAATTAAAAATGTATCTATCTGTGATAAATTACGCAGTTATCACGTGTTAACGAATTACATTATTTAATTACATAAATACAAAACGACATAAATAACATACCTGGATATGTTGCATCCTGGCAACATGTATGAAACCCGCCTGTCTGAGGTACTCTTCCACAACCTGTGGAATAGCACCGGTAGGTGGGCCCCCTTGTGGCTTCCCACGCCTCGTTTTAATCTTTCTTACATGCTCAGTATTCCACACACGCTGTGAAATATGACCTTTCTGCGTCCTCTGACGAAGGACCTCCCACCTGTAGGGTCCAGGTATGATCCACATGCTGGGATCGGTGGGCTCTACATCCGAATCAGATCCCGAAGAAGATGATGACTCAGCCATTATCCTTAACTAACTACAAAGTTATGCACTCCCGCATTAATAACATCATACATACGAAATTTACAAAGTCTCTAACACTATTTATAAATCACTAATTAATATGCTAAACCCTAATACATAATTAAAAATAAGTAATAATAATAACTACGTAATAATAATATTACTATATCATTACAACATTCATAGCATGACACAAAATTTCTAAGTGACTATCCTAATGTTCCAAGTCTCTAATATACAATCAATCCTAACATGTATTACTAACTACCACTGTAATTTAAATGTATACATATGAGGTATTATGACCTTACCTACGTTGGCAGAGCTTCGCTACGAACCGCGGTTAGAGAGAGGTTGGAGAGGTAAATGAGTAAGGAGTGAAAAAAGGAAAGTGAGGTATATATAGGTTGCACATGAGACGCCCTCTTTGGGCGTCACATGTGACGCCCTACTGGGGCGTCTTCTCTAGGAGAGAGACGCCTCACTGGGGGTCACATGTGACGCCCAAAGAGGGCGTCTCATTGTGCAACAGATGTGTAATTTTTAACAAAACAGC